>NW_020653854.1:19633479-19674062 GCF_003589595.1 Hyposmocoma kahamanoa
GTGTGTGTGTGTGTGTGTGTGTGTGTGTGTGTGTGTGTGTGTGTGTGCGTGTGTGTGTGTGTGTGTGTGTGTGTGTGTGTGTGTGTGTGTGTGTGTGTGTGTGTGTGTGTGCGTGCGTGCGTGCGTGTGTACACTTGATTGATGACACTTGATATTATTTATTTATATTCGTAAGGTCACTTGGGCAACAAAAAAAAAACAAACAAGGGCACTTGTTTTTGTCGTTAGATTTTATTTTAGGAACGTAACTAAAGAAGAGACTATCAAACGACGCTTAGAACTATATTTTATACGAGCTCTGTACCCCACCTACGTATCACCAGGGGTCGGGCTCGGCCTGCAACGCGTAATCAGGATCAGATTACGGGGTTAGGCTTTTCTCTTTGGTGGCATAGCGGTTAGTACTAAAGAATATTGCAGTAAGATTGGGATGTTTTACGTCATCCACCACATTTGCCCAATGAAACCCCTTCAGATTTTCATTTTTGTTTCTGTCTTTACATGCTTTTTTTTATCACCGTAACTTTGATAAAGAAGAGACCATCAAACGACACTGAGTATACAATACAGTTGTATTTCATAAGTAAAGATAGGAAAGGTGAAATTTTAAATTTTAAATTAACATGGCCAAATACATCATTGATTAAAAGTTTGATATTTATTGAATATAAAAGGTTGCTTTTCTTAGAATATGGACGGAAATGCCCGTTCACTATAAACTTACATATGCATATAAGTAGAACCCGGTAAAGAAATTTACTTCTAGATGTTCGCACAATGGAGATAGAAGCAATGTGTTTCATGCGCATGGCATGAATATCTACCATAAAAAGTCAAAATTCCTCGCTTCGTCGCCTTGAACGGTGACGGTCGGGCGAGATTAAATTATGTAGTAACTGCGTACATTCCCCAAAACACTTCTTCTTCTCTGTAGCATTATGGAAATACGCAACCAGTATAAACCTGTCAGCGATCATTGCTGCTATCAAATTCCTAAATATTTTTTACATTAAGTCCATTGAGTTTTATTTTTCTTTTCTTTGTCTAAATAAATGAAAACTGTTGCAAAGCAAGCCCTCTGATGCCTTCGTCGCGCTCGCTAAAATTTCGAGACCTATAGATATTTAGTGCACTAGAGTGGAATATCTTATCTATTTTACAGTATACGTAAGTAAATGTACTGCTGGTAACAGAGTATGTTATCCCGATGGTTCACTATGTTGATCCTAGCATTAAAATATATTTTATATTGTATTTATATTACACTTACTTTATATTACGCTGTTCATCTCTGGAACTCTCTCCCAGTTACGATTAGACAAGCGAAATCGGTAAACATGTTTAAAAATCATGTAAAGAAGTTCTCACATTCACAATAGCAATATGCTGCTGCTAGGTTGCTTCTCCTTTTTTTTGAAACGTGTATATATTATGTAAATAATTGTATTTATATTATATGTTTTAAAAAACATTCTATATATCTGTATAATTATTTATATCTAGCACCCCCGCTTTTATTCATATTTAGTCTCTCTCCATCCTAAGATTGTCTGGAAGAAATCGCTGTAAGCGATAAGACCGCCAATTTATTACCCTGCTAATGTGTCTCATTTTTGTCCTGTAATCTTTCAATGTATGTGGTGCTAACAATAACGAATTTCAATCTATCTATTTTATATTAGGGTCACTTGAGGTAAGGGGCACATGTGCGAGAGCGACATAAAGCGCGAGTTACTGCTACTTTCGCATAGAAATCTCGCGCTTTATGTCGCACTCGCGCAAGTAGCGCCCAGTCGTGCTAGCCCTACAGGGGAAGAGGGACTTGAAGCCTTACCTCACTTAGCACTAGACAAACAAATTAATTTAAACGATTTTAAACAGATGTCGCTGCTATGTTCCAAATTCAAAAGGTGGAAAAAACATATTTGACAGTTGTGAAATCTTGAAAACTTGAGGTATACATTATTACCACAAATAATGCAATAACATAAGAAATACGATGACTTTACCTCTTACCCCATCTTTTGTGAGAAGATAAACGTTAGTACAATATGCACATTTTCGTCAAATACATCGTAATGATTGTTAAAATGTAAAAAGCTGATAAAGAAAGACAAATTTAGCGTCCTTAAAGATTCATATAAGATTTTATATGTTTTTCCTAGAGCTCAAAACAATTGACTCAAAGTAAAGTATGTTCCTCTAGCCCCATCTGACCTTATATTTATAATTTTGCATTATATGAGTATGCATGCTCCATCGTCGACCACATCGTCACTTTCTATCATGGAGGTCACGTGTGCATTTATTACATACAACTAAATACAAATTAAAATTTATTATTATTATTAATATATAACGTATGCTTATTTTTTTTCTTCCATGTAGTAACATAATGTCATTGAAGTCAACTGCATCGGAGGGTCACGTATGATTTGTGCCATTGTAGTACAGAGGTAACTCTAACACCGCCTTTGACAAAATTTGGCTTTTCCTTTTTTTTCGATGATGAAGTTTCGAAGAGCGCCATTTAAATTTAATCGCATTCGAAATTTTTACTCTGAGTGTACGACGTAATCGTACACTCATGTCGCAAAAGCCGCACCGATCGTGTTAAAATGCAGTGTAACTTCCATAAAAGCATCTCGAATGATATAATGGCTTTTAGATAGAGTTCGGTTTATCGCAGTGCTTTACTCGTAGTGTAGTAATAACGCTCCATATGTTGCTTTTGTTGTTTTATGATAATAGACTTATGGATTACAAAAGTTCGATGACCTTTTTTAGGATTCTTTAAGAACTATAAATAAATGTACTTAGTGGTCTATGGACTACTGTTGTTTCTATTTCATTAATAGAATGCCTATTTTACTTTACATGATCTTGTAAGAACCTTTTTTGAACAGTTACCTAATGAAGCCTCGTATGTGGTAATAATTAACGTGACCATACGTCCCGTTTAAGCTTCGTGTCCGGCTATAACAAAATTTTTAAAAATGTCCTGCTTTGACTGACTTTGAAAACAGACGTGACAATAAATTTAGAAATGCTGCGCAAGCGTAGCAGAAAGTAGCCTTGACGTCAGTACCTTTTATTTGTGCGTCCGTTACTGCGCGAGCATTGTTTTTGGCTGGAATGAATAGGCGGCCTGATGTACCGGGCCGTGGAACTGATTTAAAAAGTAAACCGTATATATTAAAGCATATTTGCAAATCCTAAAAATATATACAGCCCGCCCACCAAACTACAAAAGATTACTATTATTTTGTTAATTAAAAAAGTTTAGTTCTTTTTTCATTTTTTTTAACCATTAAACCTCTCGTGGCTCATGTGTCTTATTTTTAAAACAATAATAAATTTACAGACGTCCCTCTCTGTGGGACAAATATAATGGACACGTTGTCAGTTATACTAGCTCAATTAAAAGTAATGCAGCTAAAACTGGCTAAAACTAACTCTAACACCGCGCTGTTGTCCGTTCTCCATCTGCCACCGTGTAAGCCTTAGCAGTTCTCGACTAATTTTAAATTTGATTGCATTTATGTTTTTCTATATATTATTTAAATAGTTGAACGGACATCTAAAATGAACTCTTATAGCATATTTCACACTTTACTTGAGAACTTTCTTCACAAACAAAAGTTTCATATCAAGAGGTTATGTCGCGGAATACTTCACTCATGAAAAGTGTTTATGGATCAAGCACGTTTTTGCTAATTACCGAAAATCAATCGTTTTAACGAATTTTTTTTAACGCAAGTGGATTTTTTTGATAACTTCATTTTCAAATTCAAATTATAAAATTGACCAGAAAAAATCAATGGGTGTTAAAAAAAATAGAATAATTTTTTTTAACCCGATTTTTCAGTAATAATAAAAACGTGCTTGATCCCTAGATACTTTTGATGTGTGTAGTTTTCGACAAACAAAAATTAGAGTTTTATTTATTATTTTTGATATGTATTGAAATAAAAAATATCCTTATTTCACACGTCACATTGATTAGGCACTGCTACTAATTTATAGGAGTCAAATTACACTTATTAGTTTAAAATAAAAAACAACGTTCTGATTAATTGTTCACATAATTTATTTCAAATACCATAGATAAAAATAATATAAAAGATGTAAACGGTGGTAGTGACACCACGGTTTTTTGTTATACAAGTACGCAATAGCTGTATAAATAATCTTTATTGTAGCATTTTTGTTTCATTATACACCGGAATCTTATTATAGATTACGCCTTAAACAAAATTGTGACTTTTTGAAGACGACTGTCAAGGACAGCGACTTCACTTTTATTCCTCATATCAAAGCCATGTCTATCATTATTTTTCATAAAAAATTAATTTTCTTTTTACCATAAATTATAATTAAGTACGTTTATAAACTATGAATCATTCATATTTATCATGTCGATCAATATCTTTAATAACGGTTATCGATGTCATTCGTAAGATTTACGGTGAAGTTTTTATTATTGTAGATACCGGTATATTTCTGTCTTATTCAAAGACAACTCACCGTTAATTCTAAAAATATATAATACGAACAGTATTCAAATTAAAATTTCACCCCGCTAAATACGGGATGAAATTACTAACTAGCAATAAAAATTACATTGTGACAGCCATTTTATCTAATACAGATTATACTGTTCTATATTTTGTTGAGCACAGTATATTTTCGTATGCGTTTGACGAAAAATGGCGAACATTAGATTAGATTAGATTTTAAGCCTTTCGGTATCGTTGAGGTGAAAATAGCCGTTGACAACTAAAGAGGGTTGACAGATATATTTGTTCTTAAAATTGTCATCTGCCCATGGCCAATTAACTCGTGATCATGGAGCGCGTAACCCATTTGAAATACTGGACAAATACAAAGAAATCACACCGTGGTATCTAAACGTGGTGATCATCATTCAATGGCGTACTTTTTTTTAATGAAGAATATAAATTAGGTTGAAGAACTCTTTTACACGGTAAATCCTCATATCGGATTGTTATATGAAACTATGTTTTTGTATCTAAGTCGCGTATATTTGTTTTTTTTTTAATACACCAATTCCACCATTCAAAAGTCGCTTAGCGAGCTATGGACCAAACCATGCTAGGAGTTTCTCTGATAGACAAGATTCGAAATGAGATTATCCAACAGATAACCAAGATCGTCGACATAAGCTGGTAGAATAAGCAAAGCAGCTGACCATATCTGTCGAAGAACCGATAACCGATGGGGTAAACGAGTTCTAAAGTGGAAACCATAGCTCACTATGATAAAGACCGTAGATACAGTGAGGATTGTGTGATTTATACATGAAATAAACCGTTTCGAGTTCTTTACAGGTCTGAGATGGTATAAAACCTATATCTAAATACATACAGTTCTAATTACATTCACACGCTCTCGACTTATAACCTTATCTAACAGAGTCCTTACATACTTATATACAAAAATCACCTCAATAAATGTAGGAACCTGGAGATCTGCAATACAAACTTATATATCAAGTACCTACTCTAGTCTCTCACTTAAGCTTTATTTATTTGACATTCTATTTATATTCATAAAAGCTTCCTTTTGTGACAGTAAATACATATCTTTATTATTCTTTATATCACGTTTAATTTTTTAGTTAAGTATGGTAGCTAATACTGACATGTACGTTGTAGAGCTCGTTGTAGTAACTGTAGAGCTCTTTGTGAAAGGGTTCGTCCAGGGAAGTACTGCCAGCTTAAGTATTTCTGCCGCCAAGCAGGAATGTGAACACTACGGCGTTCCGGTTTTGAAGGGTAAGGGTGCTGGTGAAATTATAGGCTCAGATGACTTGTCAATTTACGTCTCAGGGTGACAGGCGCAGTACCAGTGCCCCACCAAACTGCCGTTTACAGGCGTTTCGCTTATCACAAGGCACACGACTTGTTTGTCCCATCACGTGGTATCATAAAAAAATACAGTTTTTAAGACTTTATGTCCATGTCATAAGGTCGAAAAAGACTTTGTGCGTTTCGGAACGAGACGTTTCGGGCGGCAGTGAAAATTAAACCTTAATTTTATGTGTCTTGGTATAATAAGGTTACATCTGCCAATTGCGAATTTCCTCAAGCGAAGGGCCTCAATTTGATTGTTTTTTTTTTTGTATAGATGCTACGCGATCAGTCCGGTATTTCTGAACCAATTTCGATGATTCTTTTTTGTTGGAAAGAGGGTACTTCAGTAGTTCCATGTGAAAATGTTCCACCTCTAAGGGTGGCAAACTAGGGGATGAATCCGGTTTCGCGCACTTTACGGTTACCGATTTCAATAAAACTTGGCAAATAGATGCAATTCCACGTACTTTTATTGTCGGTTTTTTTATAAAAAAGTCTTACTTAAATTGGAGTAACAAATTTAACATACATATTTGCTTCATAGAATTCGTATTATTTTTATAACATGTAGTATTATTATACCAAGGGTACTATAATTATGTAATTGTTACTTTATTTTAGTTATATATATTTCAATCATCAGTTCTCTAATTGATGAATAAAATATTTTTATAATGCTAACAACAAATTCGAATAACTGGAAATTTGGACTTTACAAGGTTGTATTGTATGTAGAGGTATTACAACCTCCAGCTTACATCTTGCGATAAAGAGGGTGTTTTTTTTTTATAATACTAGGTGACGGGATGAACAAGTAATGCTTTTGGTGGTAAGCGAAACGCCTATCCATAACAGTTGCAATGCCACTGAGAACTTTAAATCGCAAAGATTTTATAGGCACTGCCCCTGCGTCCGTCACCCTGAGACATAAGTTCACAAGTCACACAAACAAGGTTACACCCTTACCCTTCTAAATCAGAAAGAAGTAATGCTCACATTTCCTACTGCTTGGCGACAGGAATAGCTAAGGTGACAATGCTTCCCTGGACGAACTCTTTCACAAGGAGCTCTATTGCTACTAAAATATATGATATTTGTATCGTAAATTTTTTGTGTGTGAGTTATAATTAAATTAAAGCCAAATATCTTAAAGAAATAGGTTATACAACGGAAATTACAACGTTCGTGATACCATTTAAAAGGCAAGATAATGTCAAAACAGGGAAGCTAACGACATCTTGACATGGCAGTTATTGTGCAAGATACTGCATGAGGTAGGAAGCCGTCAGGTCTTTATTCAAAAGGTTTACTGATATACCCTTATATAGCCTTAGAGATATAAGAATGCAAATGGCTCGGACTACGAGATTTATTGTAAGAGATGACAAGAGAGGAAAAGGAAGGTTATAACAAATTATAATAAAATTATATTAAAACGGTACCATTTTAATAGAACTAAATTTTTGCTCCCTATAGAACTGAATTTTAATAGTATTCAGCATGAAGTTTTACAATAAGGAAATAAATGAAGGTGAATTGTGTGTTATAACATGTTGCGCCGACTTTAATTTAAAACATTCGTGGCTTGCTTGGCGACCAGAAACACGTATTTTGATTTTCTATAACGACATAGCCAACGAGCCGGATAATTTGTTTCCGAGTCTCGACACTTTGTTTATTGCGGCTACCTCAGTATATTAGTTTTACGTTTAACCATCAAACCCTAGAATTTAGGGTATTCGGAAATGATAAATATTCGTTTTTGTATTCTTTTACGTAATCTGATGAGAGACTGAATGAGACTGCAGTGACTGTTATAAATTCGTATAATACCTTTTCATTATAAATCCAAACAAAACAAAATCACGTCCTTTCCCGTCGAAGATATTTTTCGCAATGGCGGCCACCCGTCAGTCCGTTCATTTTTTATTTGTTATTTCGATGAAACATATTTTTAATGAAATATAGTAATTTTCTAACAAAATACAAGAAATTAATGTCACTATTCGATAAATTCATGAATAGAGAAATCTACGTATCAGTTTCCCCCAAAACAATTGTTTCTAATCATAAGAAGTGGTTTGTTTCCTAATAGTAATATCCAGAAGGTTCCATTTCCAGAAATAGTTATTTATAGTGGATATTAGCCGACGAAAAGATAAATTTATAGATATATTGTATTTGGAGAAAGATCTTCGCAATTAAAAGCGGGAACACGTTCGGAACTTTAGCAACATCTGAAAGTTTGCAGCCAAATGAAAATGTTATTAATATAGTTTTTTTGCTTTTATATTAATTTACTTCACGTGTATTGTAATAACTTTGTTTGCTTCGTAAGTATGAAGATAAACTAGTGCAATCCTGACTTGAGCATTGATTAGAGTTCTAGAATACGACCCTTAGAGCTGTATTTTATAAGTAAAGATAGGAATTATTATGAAAGGGAAATTCTAAAGTTACCCGAAAGATGGCAAAAGATTGTAGAATAACAAGGCCAATACGTAATTGATTAAACGTTTGATATTTATTTTTAAATATTTTTATTCTATAGAATATAAAACGCTGCTTTTTTATGCTAGTGACTACTCGATAAAGAGGAAGTTGACGAAAATGCCTGTTTACCATAAAGTGAAAATCTAAAAGGGCTGACTCTCATTTTTTTCGATCTTTAGAAAACTCTTTGAATAGAAAGGGCTTTGATATAGAATCAGGCCATGAAATGACACTTAGAGCTGTATTTTATAAGACAGGATTTTTTATGAAAAGGAAACTCCTAAATTCTCCGAAAAATTACAGATGTTTGTAGATCAATTGGCGGCACGGACGTTTGGCCCAACCCAATACAACAGAGCGTGTCAGGTAAAGTTGTTGGTTCCAACACAATGTTGTTACAGCCAAACATCCTCTTGAGTGATCATGACTTGGCTGCTTTTCCTACTTTATGTAGAATCCCAAAAAATTCAAAAATAACCTTTATAATAGTAGAGTTACACGTGAAAGATTTTGCCCAGAGACGTACTGCCACCTTATTTCTATCGCCAAGCAGTAATGTGAGCATTACTTCGTTCCGGTTTTGAAGGGTGAAATTGCAGGCACATGGGTCTTGTCAACCTATGTCTCAGAGTGACGGGCACAGTGGCAGGTTTGACGATTTAACGATTTGAGTGGCACTGCCACTGCTATAAATAGGCATGTCGTTTATCACCAGGCTTACGACTTCTTCATCCCGTCACTTGATATCATAAAAATGAGGCTCATATTCTACTCTCGAAGTGAATTTTCTTCTAAAATTATCGTCACTTTAAGATTTTATCATACCACTCTTTTACTAGAAATAAAATACCTACTAAAAGTATACAGCGAAGTACATATACTTCCGAAATCCTGAATGAAACCCTGCCGGTATAATGGCCGCAGTTTCCACGCTTCGTATTGTTCAGTTGGTCCGTAAATATTAACGTTAGTTCTTTTGCAAAATGTTTTAAAAATAAAGAACTATGTGAAACAAAGTATTCGTTGTAGTATTTTGAACGCCACGGCGAATATATAAAAGGTGGCAGTTGCCATGTATTACATTTCATTAAGCAAGCTAATGCTCTGGCGCAGTCGATTGTTTCACTTGAGTTTACGGCATAGTAAACACAACAAGACAGGTAGTGTAACTCCCAATTGTTCAGCACGTAAATGGTTATACGTCGCTTGAATACGGTTGTCACATTATTATTCTAGTTGTAACTTTAGGTATGCAATACATAATTTCAAAAACATTATGTATTTGTGCTACTATTGTATCCTCGTGCAATACGTCTTGAAATAACCTTTTTCAAAAGCAACACTTACCTATTAAAATTTTTATTCCAGGATCGCGGATTGGTATCTCGATTATTCAGGGAGTACGGTCGTGAAATGCTTAAACTTTCCAATAAACCATTCAATTTTCTAATGAATGGCGTGTGCGACTCGCGCATGTGCAACTCGAATGCGCCTCGAGATTATACGAATGTGTGCGTCCGTACAAGCTGCGCTGCTACGAGTGTATAGAGTTATACTACTTGTCTTATTATACTATGTGTCCAGTGACAGCTGTGGCTAACAACAGAATAAATTATTTTTATAAGTACAAAATGTTGCTTCTTCTTTGCATATAAAATAGTCAAATAATTTCAGCGGTCGACAGTGACAACCGCCCATGAAAACTCATATCAGATGCACTGCACTTATTACTTCCCATAGAAGATACAGAGTTTGAAATGTAATACAGTGAACTGTTTTGAAAGTCTGAAACATAATTCCTGAAAAAACATAAACCAACACTCTGCGTTGCACAAATGACCCAACTGTAACGATTAATTTAATGCTGAGGGCTTGTTGAAGTTCTTGAATGAAGCTCGTCACTCATTTTTTTTCAGTATGTATTTAATTGAACATAATTTCGAAGGTACAACTTAATAAATAAAAAAACGGCTAATAGCTCAGCTAATATTTACAAAATTCACGAGAACGCAAAATCAACCTCACACTAATCGACAAATTTGTATTGCTAGGAAATTAAAATGAAAGAAAAAATTACAGTCAACAAATTTTTTATTCTCAAATTAAACCTAAAATAAATAAAATAAAATAACCGGCCAAACTTGTGACTGATAAATACTGCAATATTTTAGGATGCACCCCATATTTTCTTTGCTCAACAGAATATAACAAAATGATACCAAGGAATTTCAGTTTTCAAATGAATATGAAGGACTTTAAACTTCAAAGGCATTGCAAAGTAGAGTTCTTTATACAAAGTGAACTAATTGTGGCTCTTTCTTGCAACGCCCTCGTTTCGGCTTACCGTGGAGTTGGCGGCTTGCCAGCTAAAAACGCAGTCTAGATCGCGTTGTGCATTTTATAGGACTTGGTTTTACGTGCGTTGACTGCCTTATTGTACGCATTACGCAAAACACGAATAAGAATTCTGCACACAACATCTTAAAAGGGAGAAGGCATATTTTTCGTGGCACCGCAATCGTAAGCGACATAATAAAAAAACAATACGGTTTACCACATGTACGACATGTTTGTACAATAGAAAATGATACGTCCAGGGGAATTCGTCTTGTTTATAGGTTTAGTCAAAACTGCCTTTTGAATCTTTGTCAATCCAGTCAATCTCTCTTTGTGGTCAGTCAGTCCGCTGGTTATTCATGGAGGCTGAATATTATAGATATTATACATTTTTTTTAGTAGTAGAGCTCCTTGTTCATCCAGGGTAGTGCCACCATACCTATTTCTGCCGCCAAGCAGTAATGTGAGCGTTAACCGTGTTCCAGATTTGAAATATAAAGGTGCTGATGCAGCTATAGGCACGTGGGACTTATCAACTTCATGTCTCAGGGTGATGGGCGCATTGGCAGTGCCCTTAGATCTTCGCGAATTAAATCTCTGCTTGGCACTGCAACTGTTGCTTATCCGGCCTGTCGCTTATAACCAGGCGCACTACTTGTTCGTTCCGTCACTTGATATCACTAGTCATCCACGGTTGGGCGCGACAGTACAGTAGTAGGGATATCATCGCTCGCCTTATACGAGAAGTCTAGACGGTAAACTTTAGAATAATATTTTTTTTATAATATCAAGTGACGGGACGAACAAGTCGTGAGCCTGATGGTAAGCTACCCGCCTACCCGTAACAGTCGCAGTGCCACACAGAGTTTTAAATAGCAAAGATCTGAGGGGCACTGTCGCTGTGCCCGTCACCCTGAGACACAAGTTGACAAGTCTCATGTGCTAGTAATTTCACCAGCACCACAGCACAGTAATGTTGACATTACTGCTTGGCGGCAGAAATAAGTAAGGTGGCAGTACTACCCTGGACGAACTCTTACACAAGGAGCTCCACTGCCACTAAAATTGTCATGTCCGTACTGAAAAAACCTTATTATATTTAAAATACCTAGCGTGTTAGTGTGGCACTATCAACTTACTATTCGAATTGAACATTCTTTCATTCATACACATACCACATCGCATTAGTACACGATTAATGATGATTACTTTAATAAATTGACCCTTATTTCAAGAAAACGCCGAGAGCAATTAACATTTTTATGTTGATTTTTGACAGTTTTCTTTTCAAACAGGTAAAGGTGCACGTCGATTTCAATTTAGAAAGGGCTTTTTCCTAAATTGAACCAAATGTAATTGAATTCGGTAGACCTCTAAGGGTATCCGAAATATCTTTTCAAAGCCTATTTGATTTTTCTTCGTGTATTTAGTAATATTCTTTGAAGTGTAGTGTATGTATGTATGTATAATAAATATCGGTTGACAATTTTGATCTGAACTACGAATTTTCGCTGACACATTTTCATATAACATTATTTTCAAAGAACTATTGCAACAGTGTCGTATTGCCTATCTAATATTACATCGTCTATTTGTATAGATAGACGGTGTAACATCATTTATTTTTGTGTTTCATGAACACTGAACGTGTAGGCGCCTTAGTATTGCGCAGTAGGTAAATAGATGAAATATTTCATCAGAATTTAATTGTTATGAATATTTTTTAAGGCGAGACAAACTAGTGGTAAGCGACACGCCTATCCAATAACAGTTGAAGTGCCAATCAAAGCTTTAAATCCCAAAGATCGGAGGGGCACAGTCCTGCGCGTGAAGTTTCACCAGAAGCCGTACCCTTCAAAAACGGAACGCAATAATACTGACATTACTGCTTGACGGTAGGTGCTGGTGCAGGTAATACTGCCAAGTATTACCCTAGATGAACTCTTTTACTTAATTGACTCAATTACTGTCCTATTTCGGTAGGAATCATATTTTTCATAGTGAACAATACGGGTTTACTAGTGGTAGATCGACTAGCGATGCGGGGGTAGAGTTACTAAAACACGTCTTTGATGCTTGGGCAAGGTCCCAGAACGCTATTGATGTTTTCTGTGACCTCTGAATGGCATTTGATTGCGTTGATCATATTATTCTTATTAGGAAGCTGGAACACTACGGTGTAAATGGCAAGGCGTCCAAACTTGTCTCGTCATATCTCAACGGTAGAATTCAGAAAGTACACATAAATGGAGTGACTTCTTAGGGTTCTCCGGTAAAAATGGGTGTTCCGTAGGGCTTAATACTTGAACCTTTCTTATTTCTGATTTATATTAATCATCTGCCATTCTTTGTTAAGGACCATTGCGAAATAGTGTTGTTTGCTGATGACATATCCTTGATTTTTAAAACAAACAGACATGACATTAACTATAACCATATTAATGATACCCTCTCTAAGGTAGTTGTTTGTGGTTTAATGCTAACAATTTATTGCTTAATGCCAAGAAGTCAAAATGTGTTAAATTTGAATTACCTAACGTAAAATCGATTAGTCCAAGCATAGAAATAAACGGAGAAAAGTTAGACCTTGTTAATAAAACAGTCTTCTTGGGAGTGACCTTAGATAGTAAACTTCAATGGTTTCCACATATATCTTCCCTGGCCAGCAGATTAAGCTCCGCTGCATCCGCAACCCGCAGAATACGTGAGCTTACCGATGTTAGTACTGCTAGACTAGTTTACTTTAGTTACTTCCATAGTATAATATCCTACGGGATTCTCATGTGGGGTAAAGCGGCAGATATACAAACCATATTTGTATTGCATAAACGAGCGATTCGTTTTGTGTACCGTCTAGGCTCTCGGGTTTCTCTCAGAGAAAAGTTTAAGGAGACTTGTATCATGACTGTGGTATCACAGTACATTTACTCAAATGTTTTATATGCCCGTAAAATATACATAATTTCAATAAGAAAGGAGATATCCATAATAGTAACCTTAGAGCTAAGTCCAAACTCATGGTACCACGATTTCGTTTAACCAAGGTAAACAACTCTTTTATGGGGAACTGTATACGTTGTTACAATAAGATTCCGGAGCATATATTAAGTTTATTATTTCCTAAGTTTAAAACCTACATTAAAAATATTTTGATCAAAAAATCATATTACAAAATTGCAGACTACGTGTTAGATAAAGACGTATGGAAAGACGACAGGGCTCCAGAATCCACACAAATTTGATTCAAAGTGTATTCCATAGCATTTAAGTTTATTTGAAAAGAGCAATCCCTAGAGTTTCTTGCTCGTTTTTCTCAGGGAGGTCAGCGTAGTAAACGAGCAGTAGCTTAAATGTGACGTTTTCAAGTGTAAATTTATGGAATAAATAATCTTTCACTTTGACGTTGACTTTCATAACGAGCTCCAATGCTACTAAAGCCATTACACCGAATAAATAATAATTATAAGTATTTTATTTTTAAAAAAACTCCGACCTCAACATCTAACAAGTTTTATTGAAATCGGTTAACGGAAATTGGCTGAAATCCAATAAACCGGACTCATCCCCTAATTTCCCACCCGAAGAGGTGGAATATTTTCTTCAAACTCGAATGGGACCACAACTAAGGTACCCCCTTTCCAACAAAAAAGAAATCAGCAAAAACGGTTCACAAAATGTCAGAGGAATCATGTTACATACAAAAATAGTCGAATTGAGATGCTCCTCATTTCTTTGAAGTCGGTCAAAAACATTATAAGAAATCGTCGTTGGACATGCATGTCAAAAAAGGTTTAAAACAGTGACGGTGTGACCTCTTTACATCGTCGTCTCACCTTCTTATCGCTTTGCTCCGGTTCCTGGACACTCGTATTTAAATATAAATTTTGAATTATTCCATAGCTCTTTTGCCTCGCATTCTGATTTTGATTCGTTCCACCGTCACTCCCTGCTCGATCGCGACAGCGTACGGAGCTGGTTAAAATTCAATCGCGTCTAATTTTGATTCCTTTACTAAGTTTATGATCATTAGTCATGTGCCAATTTTAATAAGTTTATAACCACTTCACTACGTATCTGTAATTCAGTATAACTCGGCCCTTTTGGGGTAAGTGTCTACTTAATATCTAAATATCCATCAAGTTAGGGAGTGTTATGCAATAATGTACCTGTTTTCTATATATACCTTTTATTGTTATAGCCTTCTTTGTTACCTTTTCTTCTCTTTAACCAAAATGAAATAAATTTGTAGACCTGAATTTTTCTGTTTTACTGCCATGGACCTGGTCACGGCTTGTTAGGGTTACAACCCTTTCAAAACGCTTTGAAGAGTCCCCAATCCGAATTATACTAGCGTAGAAAATTATGACAAACGTAAATGTAACATTGCACTATAGGCGGGAATGTTTTTATAAAGCCCTGTTTATCTTTTTATGGTTAATACGAGGTTAATAAGGTTTGGTGGTAAAACCCGTTACGTGCAGTTAGTAATTTAAAGAAAATGACATTTAAAAATTTGAAATATTTTTATATTTAGCGTTACTTTGAACGAACATAATGGTGGCACCGCGTCATTACGTATCAATTATTTTTAGTACGTAGTAACTGGTAACAACAGATGAAAAAGAAATAAAAACTTACTCGATTTGTGTATTAAATTAAAAAATGCAGACAATCAGTGGGTTTTAATATCAAACACTCGATAATGCAGCGAATAAAAGCACTAAAAATAATAAAATTTATTTTATTGTTTAAAATATGACGTTTCCTGACGCAAGTGCTAAAGAAAACAATAATAATTTGACATAAAAAATGTTTATAATAGCCAGCGCAATATTCTATTATAAGTTTTGCTCTGTTAACCATTATATTGTGTGTCGTAACTTCGAGTATACCATAAATCACGTAGTAATCATTTTAATACAGTTGTAGGTAATGTGTATTTTACGAAGTTTTTATGTCTGAATAAGGTACATTACGAAACTCGTACGTAACTATTACACGATTTAATAAAAAAAAATGATACTTATTTAATAGAGGTATTGTAGAATCCGATTATCACAAAGGGGGAAAAATAGTACCATCGACAATTAAAAAAAGATTCTTCTATAAAAATAAAACAAGTAGAAGCTCATCCTAAAAGCACTTATACCTATTGTTCTAGCAAAAAATCTGTTCGTGTCACGTAAAACAAAAGGGAATAATCTTCCTCCAGCAATTGGAGCGAAAACTGTTACAGTGAATTACATGTTTTCAAATCTTTTGTTCTTTTCTGTAGACAATACAATAAGAACTTTTTGCTACAAATAAAGACAAGGCGAAAAATTAAACTATTGTATAGTACAAAGAAAAAAATAAAAAAAGACAAGATTCTTCCTAGGGCTCCAAAATTATTGTGTTGTTTTCTTACAAGTAAGCTTCACTATCTTGGGTGAGTAAAAGTTACATGCAGAATATAACTTAGAATCGCAATTAGTTTTTGATAAATAATAATGAAATTAATGCAATACGTGTAGAACCCATGTCGACAGAGAGAGTTTCCTAATTTATTCAAACAACGCGTAAAATGGAACCCGAATAAGTTCTATGAAGCTGTAAAACAGGGATAGTATTGAGCGCCTGATCGGTTTTACAAAATGCTTGCTTGCAAACGAACAACTTCTACCCATAATCAAATTGAATGAGATCGGTAGGCCTGCTGGTACAATAAAATGCCGTAACTTACGGAGTTTAGGCCCTAGGGTGTCTGCATATTTTGCTATTAAATTGGGATAACTTTAGTCCTGTGGTTTACGTCCTTTCTTTGAAAGTGTTCTCTAATATTGTATTATCTAGGTCAACTTTATCAACTTTTTCGTTTTGCTGAATCATCATTATCATCATGATTTCAGCAGGAAGACATTCACTTCAGGAACTAAAGCCTATGCACACGGTGTATTTTATATTCGACGATGACGCGCGTTTTACGGACGCGCGTTTACGGCGCCGTAAACGCGCGTCGTCTGCGCGTGTACGCGCCGCGGACGTGTTGCAGTGTATCAATTCAAAGGTGCGCAAACGAAGCTTGTATACTCCACTGAAGTTTACACTTAGAATTTCATGTAATTGCTTAATTTCAAAAAAGTAACTGGAATTAAAGGAATACGCGCGACTACAGCACGTCTGTGGCGCGTATATGCGCAGTTGACGCCATAGATTCGGCTGCATCTTCTGGTACGCGGTTGCCACTCGAAAACTCATTGACTCTATCGGTTATGTCAGGTTCTGGTGGCGGATATCCTCATTACTGAAACTTCGAGCATAACCCTTGTCATTGCAATTTGGGTGACCTTTGAGCCTCTTAAGAGACTCAGATGTTTCTTATGAGGCCCATAGAGATCGACTACATCTCAGCGCCGTAAGTCATTACTAAGTATATTTAAAAAAAATATATTTGATAGTCCTAATCTGAATTTATGTCTTCGAATGTGCTGTATAAATTGTTTTTAAAAGCATTCATGAAAATTTAAAACTTTTCCCTATCCTTGTGTTACCTAAACTTTTTACGACCTCATCGTAAAAAACAATTTTCCGTTTGACCATTAACTGGGGACTAACTTATATTTTTCAAATCGAGTATTTTTATAAAAATGTTTACATTACATAGTGTCTGCCGGTATGCCTGTTATAACGTTTACATCACATAATTACAAAAATAATAATACTTTAACTGTATAGAAAGTTGTCACTGGACATGTATGCCCAAAACGGTTCAAATGTTTTAGAAGACATACCAACGGTCTTAAACTCATTATAGTAAAAGACATTTTGCGGACAATTTGCGGAGCACGGTTAAACCTACTCAAGTTTTGATTGGTCCACCATGTTTAGATTAGCAAGCTTTGTTTTTGTAAAATTTTATTGAATAAATAAGCATCCGACCATTTTTTTATTGCGGACTATACTTTTGAATAATAATACTATTTCAAAATTACTGCAAAGCGTAAACGTAAATGCTAAACTAAACAATAAAACATGGAATAACTTTCTCGAAGTTACCTATCTGTATCTTACACCGGCACTTTTCTAAATAAAACATATTGTACTTTACGCCTCCACAAATTTACTATATTAGGTCCGTTACGCCATATAAGATTGTTTATTTTGTCATTTATATTTTTCGCATAAATTACCAACTGCATCAAACATTTACATGAAAAAATTAGAAAAAATTAAAATTAAAAAAGAAAATTGAATATTATTTTTTAAGTTACGTTAAGATTTAATTTACCTATTCTATTTCATACTACTTATTATAATTTAAGCATATGCATTGCCAAGCGTACCACTTAGGATATTAGGCTAAATCCATTCTTTTAATTTCAATCTATTGATTATGAAATCTTCGACACACATTGTATCAGCTTGGTGTGTGGGTAGTAGTAGAGTGGGCATTAACCCTGTTTTATTAGGAAAACTGTCTCCTGTCCGTCTGTTAAGGAAGGTTAGGTTTATATAATAGCCCAGTTCAATTTTTGTCTAAAAACTAAAAATACAGTACAAATTAAAATGTGTAATGTTAATCGATTAACTTATTGACACAAATACATCAGAACTGCTGCCAGATTCTGGTAAGTACATCATCAATCATTGCCTATAAAAGTCCTACGAGCGTTTTTGATTCCTTTGAACGGCTATATTCAGGCTAAACTTTATGCCATTACGGTCCGATAAGCCGAAAAAACAGCCTTATACGCCTATTTTACCTCGTCAATAAAGGCAAAGTTTATTGATCCATTTTAAGGTTTCAAGAGGCTTATAAGTGACTCGGATTTAGTAAGGTGAAACTGCAAATCTAAGATTACTGCCATAAAGTTGCCTGTTTATTATACAGCTATTCAATATCACGAACAGTGTGTGATGGAATTGCACGAAATCATTACGCGATTCCCTTTTTTTCATAGGTAGACTAGACATAGGTTGGGGTTCCACCCCTATGTTATGAGTATTCGAAGAATTCGCACGAACCGTTTCGCTTCCACATTAATTTGCGAACAGCTATGAAATTTCCCTGCCTGCAAACTTATCCCCTGAACGCTATCACCTGGGCCTTTTGAAGGCAAGAGAAAAAAAGGTATTAATTAGGTATGCATACTCCATCGTAGACCACATCATCACTTTCCATCAGGTGAGGTGGAGGTCAAATGCGCACTTATTTTTTCTTAAAAAGAATACGTTTCTTTTATTATATAAGCTACGAGGGCTCATTTTGCATCTCTCTTTTATCAGTGAAATGCCAGGTGCACGGCAAGGTACTGTAGTCTAGACTCTACTCTATGAGTAGAAATACTGACTGAATGAATGTAGTTTTATGTTTGGAATGTATTTAAAAAAATATGATAGAAAAAAGAGGAAGATCTTGGAAATTCTAGACTAAGATTCCAAATTGAATACAGGTTTGCAGTTATATTCATAAAATAATCGTCGTTTCTCTTATAAAATTATCTCTCACAAAGCTACCTAAGCTACGCTAAGTCCTATAAATGGTGGAGGCCGTCCTATAAATGGTGAAGCGCAATAAAATGGTGAAGCAATCCGATGAAGAAAATTGTGATGTGAAAAATTTTATATGATTTTATACGTAAAATCACCGAAGAAGGGAAGAAGATTATATAAGGTCGTAATTTATATTT
This sequence comes from Hyposmocoma kahamanoa, assembly GCF_003589595.1. Taxonomy (NCBI): domain Eukaryota; kingdom Metazoa; phylum Arthropoda; class Insecta; order Lepidoptera; family Cosmopterigidae; genus Hyposmocoma; species Hyposmocoma kahamanoa. The sequence goes on from NW_020653854.1 coordinate 19,652,855, forward strand.
TATTTTTGTGTGTGAATTTGCTATTGTGTCTTTGTGCGCTTCGTAGTGAAAAGGGGCAAAGTAAAAAACTATACAATGAATCGTACAGAAATTTTCGGGCCTGAATGATGTGGAGGAGTTTCTGGGCCAGTTTGAAGCAATTAACATAATAAATAAATGGTCAGATGGAAAAGAGATATGTAATTGCGACGTATCTGGAAGGGCCGGTTCTGCAATGAACCCATATAGTGTGATATGAATATAAATGAGTATAAAACCCATTTTTCCTCATATGCCATGTACGATATCGTTGCACAAAAATTAAAAGAGCAGTTCCCCTCACAGGTCGATTATGCCCAAGAGTTCTACTACAGGCGGCAGATGCCTAATGAGCCGCTCCTGAACTATTTTTTTAATCTGGATAGCTTGGCGACAAAAGCAAAGATACAGGATGATGTGAAGTTTATAAAGCATTACCTAAAATCTTTAGCTCTCAAGTACTAATGGGTGCTTGCTAGCAAGTTGTTCGCGTCTAAAGACGAGTTGAGAAAAACGATTATACAGATGGAAGATGTATTTATTCGAGAATCAAACTTAGAACTGGAATATTCTCAGTCTTGGCAAGCAGAAGGAGATCCCTCACCCGTTGGTGGATCCGTCACTGCTTATTCAGATTAAAAACAAACGCCACAGACTCCGGGCACGGCCGTCATTCTGTTTCACGTGCAGCGAAATACACCACGCGGAAGTTACAACTTGAGACCTCGGCAAGTATTTTCGCAAGCACAAGGCAGTGGTACTTCAACAGGCTACCCCCAAAAGTTGATTTTATCACGGCTCTGCTGCTCATTCAAGAGGCGATCACCCAAACCCAAAGATGGTCGGACGTGAAATGCGAAACCGGCGTGCTTGAAACAATTGATAATTGTGATGTAGATAGGGCACCCTTTATAACCATTTGTATAAATAATATAGATTGCGAGGCTTTGGTGGATATTGGTGCTTCTGTTTCAATAATCTCACAATTGTTTGCAGATAACTTGCATTTGCAGATTGAAAAAACGCCGAATTTTCCTTTACGTACAGTTAGTGGTACGCGGATAATAGTGCAGGCGTCCACCAAGGTTTCGTTGGTAATACAGGGAAACAAATATCTATCAAAGCTGCTTGTTGTAGATGATGGTGATGAGCTCCTTATTTTAGGACAGGGCTTCCTGACGGTAAATAGTGCGGTAATTGATTTTGCGGCGTCGAAGTTAACTTTAAAGAATAGTGTTGAAATTCCTTTCAATTCTGTCTCTGATGTCATGTCAAGGAAAAAGAAATGTCGTTCATATGGAGCCATGATCACACTATGGCGAATATTTTGATGGGAGTTGTATTTTTCCGGCGAGTGCAGACTCAAAAAGGACAGGAGGAGAAGATTACTGGACTTGGATGAATACAACTTATTTTTTATTTTATGGATATATTATCCTATGTATGTGCATAGTTGTTGGTCATACGTCTAGATGAACAAGAACTGTCTGCATTCGAGGGAAAATATATTTGTTTAATTATTAGCCGCGATACATGCAGCCGTAGACCGGGTATGCACCACACCTAGAGGTGCCGGTGATGATTTTATACCGATTTATCGGATATCGAAGTTCTAACAGGTAAAAGAACTAATATTAATTGGTATTTCGGTAACTACTCTACTAAACCATAAAGTTTTTAATGCCTGGGGTCTGTCATTCAAAAAAAAAAACAACTCCAAAAATACGTCACGACAATCGTGTGTGTTATTGTTTGGGCTGGTGATTTCAGTGTTTATTTATTGAAAACATACCGTAAGTAGCGTTTTTTAAGTTTACCCTGAATATAAATGTTTATAAACTATACTTTAAGGAGTAATTTCATGGTAAACGTTAGAACCACTTAAACGGAATATTATCTTATTTATCCAAGTACACCAAAAATTTCATTAGTGCTTTTTAAGTGCAGGATTTGCGGTGTATTACTGCATTTTATTTGAGATGTTTTTGTTGGTAGTACGGAGGGTATTTATTTAGCAATTCAGGAAAATATTTTTTATTCACAAAACTTGTATTTAAACTGATTTTTTTTTCTAATTTGCGAAACCAAATAGCCACCATTTTGCGGTAGGAGGAGCGCATCGCGTGAGCCGTTAGGAATCCTCCATATGATATATCGCCATATCATATTTGTGTTAGGAAATGTTGTTGTTAGAAAAAGTGTGTTTGTTCCGTTTTCTTCAAAGAAAGTAAGAAAGTTAGGTGGAACGTGGATAACATAGCAGGACGAGGATTAAGGCAACTGGGAAGTCAATATTGATGTTCCCCAGTGGACGTCCGATGGGTGCTCAAGCCTGTGTCGACGTCGTAGCAGCGTGCACGTTGAAGATAGTTTAGTGATGCATTTAGGAAGTTCTAGTAGTGATGTTTAAAGATTTGTTAGGAACATTCAGCCAAGCTAAGGTAGCTGGAATAAAGAGTTAAGATTTACATAGGTTACCTAAATAGCTAGGATAGCTAACGAATAATTATATTTTTAATTATTTGATTAGGATGTGGTCATGGTCTGTCCTTTCAGATAGGTTTTTGGTAGACTAAAGCCATAGCCTCCTCTGTGGTTTGCTTGTTGATAAGGTAGAAGCTTCCGAGCAGTGTGTGGCTAGCCTATAGTGAAGGCTGATCCCTTATGTAAGTTGCCTATCATAGGTAGGACACCAGCTAGGTATGATCACCCCTTCAGTTGTAAGGAAGAGGGATGTAGTTTAGGCCCTACTCTATGAGTAGAAATACTGGCTGAATGAACATAGGTTTGTGTTTGGAATGTATTTAAAAAAATATGATAGAAAAAAGAGGGAGATTTTTTGAAAAATAAAAGTTGGAAATTCTAGACTAAGATTCAAAATTGAATGCAGTTATATTTATAAAATAATCGTTGTTTCTCTTTTATAAGTATCTCTCGCAAAGCTACCCGAGCTACGCTAAGTCCTATAAATGGTGGAGGCCGTCCTATATATAGTACCATCCACATCTGGCAGATAAACCAAATAATACGAACAAGCATTTCGCATAATAGCCCTACTTAAATCGCACAACCGGGGAGTGGAACAGCCTGGCTGAGCCTGAATTTACATACATACATATTATATTGGTTATAACCAAGACACCTTCACGACTATGAACAATAGGAGATTTGTGGAAAAATTACCTTCATTTTAGACTTTAATTTGCCTTGTCTTTTTGATATTCATTTTACGTCCAGGTTTGAAATGTATGCTTGTAGACATTCATTACCATAATCTTCTCGGTTATGGACATTGCAAGGCGTGGTCTTTTTTTTTCCTCTATTATAGTTATGTTCACACGAACGCAAGCAAACACAAACGTAACAACAGAGCAAAACCAAAACTTAACAAAAGAATAACACAAAACGAAAACTCAACAATTAAAAACAATAACTCAACAACACGACGCATACGTAACTAGGACCAAATTCTACAACGACAACCACCGGAAACCAAGTGAAGAAAATCCCGGTGATGCATTGGTGGGGATACAACTCGACGATATCGATGCAAATCAAAAACTGACTTTTCACTTTTTTAGTTTATTGTAATTTACACTATTTAGTAATTAAACAATTTATTACTTTAATTTTATTATTGTAAATAAAAAAATATTTAATTGAATAAAGTATTAAAGTAAAAGTATTATAGCAATAAATTATTCACACTGTAGCTTTTAAGTATTATTGTTTATACATAAGAAATAAAACAAAATCGAACACACACTAAGGACAGTCAAAGTTTGTACATCTCCGAAACATTGCCAATGGGATAAAAAATCTTTCCACAGGAAACAGGTTTATGAGATTAACTTATTAAAATGGTGTTTTAGATAAAAAATATGATGTGATACTATTTTGTTTGTACATGCACGCAATTTAAAAACAATATAAAACATCTTGCATTCGTTTTTAACCCTTTTCACTGTTCCACAGAGTTCAAAGGATTATTTTCACAAAAAAATTATGGATATCATGGTAGTAAAAGCAATACAGACAATACAAAAAAGATATTCAATAAAACTAAAAATTGTCTAAATTATGGCTAGGAATGATTTATCTTCAAACAAATTAGGTTATGGTTCGAGTTAGATTATTATTGTGATATAAACCTCTATTTTATACCGATGTAAAATAGGTAAAGCGATAAAACGGTTTAGATGGTAAACAGTTTTTATTCGTAACAAGAAAATCTTTATTTACAGGTATTGCGAGAGAAATACGTGCCAATAAAGCCTTAAAAACAACCTTTTTTACGTTTGATCCTATTGGGTATAATGGGATAAACGACATATTGTTATTTTGCTCACTGTTCGCTGTTCTTTTTATAACGCGAAGAGACATTAAACTTAGCCCCTATTGTTAGTAACTTCGTATGTATATTTAGGATCTGTTCAATGTGGCATGTTTACATGTCTTTGAAGTGTATTGCAATCTTTCTCCGATGTACGTGTCTCTTCATGATGCTTGCTTCATTAAAGTTAATCGTCACGGTTTTATGTAATACATAAGGCGCACTATAAGTTTCCGGAACTGGCCACTTACATAAACAATATTTAAAAAGTAATTAACATTTGAGAATGGAACTCTTTGGCTGCAGAATACAGTTTATTTCATCTGACTGTCTCTTGTTTTTACATTGCGGCGTCATTTTGAAATTGGTTGTCTACATCACCATGGATTTAACTCTTGAAAATTTTCGTAGTATGACTTTCTACGACTTTAAGTGTAATTTAACAGCTCAGGGGAGCTTTGCTCGGCTACAAGCTGCTTTTGGCGATGAAGCACCATGCAAGGCGACTATTTATAGCTAGTTTACAGAATTTAAACGTGGTCGTGTGAATCTCAGTGACGAATTTCGTGATGGTCGCCCGTCCACTGCTGTGAACAACAAAAACATCGATACTGTGCGCCGTATGATCAAAACAGATGGGCATGTGACATACCATGAGATTCGGGCATCTTTAGGCATAGGCATGAGTGAAATACAATCAATACTACTCAAACATTCGGGTGTGAAAAAGCTGTGCTCTCGGTGGATCCCACACAATTTGACTGAGGCTTAAAAAACGGATCGCGTCACTTGGTGCAATGCCATGCCTACCAGATTCAACGAAGGGGCGTCAAATTTGGTGTGGGATATAGTAACAGGTGACGAAATATGGATTTATAGTTACGATCCTAAAACAAAGCAGCAATCGAGCGTATGGGTCTTTCGAGATGAGCCAAAACCAACTAAAGTGGCACGAGTGCAAAGTGCCTCTAAGCGGATGATTGCTTCTTTTTTTAATAACAGGGCGACGTAAAAAGGTTGTGGCAAATATTAAATTAAATTTCAGGTAAACTTTCTACGTCAATTAATGACATAATACTGAAAACTTTTCAAAATATAGACGAAAAAACTATTGCCAATCAATTTGCATTTAAAATAATGTACAAAATATTAGACATAATTGTAATGTAAACTTACTTAATGAAGTTATATACAGAAAACCTATAGACAGATCAATGCACTGTAGGAATCCTACTGCCGCACAAATATACAAAATTATTAGAAATGTTAATAGCAATAAAGCTCCAGGTATCGATAACATCCGAGCTACTGACATAAAGCTTATTGCGGAGAAGATTTCTGAAGTAATAGCTCACTTCATAGATAGAAGCTTGCACACTGGTAGATATCCTAAACAACTTAAAACAGGGCTAGTACGACCGATATTCAAAGGCGGCGACTCTATCCTATCATGTTTATGTAATCCCAATAGTAGATTAAATAATTGAAAAATACATTAGTAACGAAATATTTAACTTTTACCGACAACATAATATTCTGTCTCAAAATCAATTTGGCTTCCAAGCCAAAAAGAGCACAACATTATTATTATCTAGATTTACAGATGAAATTAATACACACCTTGATGGTAAAAAACACGTCCTCATCGTGTTGATTGACTACAGTAAGGCTTGACACTTTGATGTTTTACTAAGGAAATTAAACGATATGGGAATAAGAGGGTTGCCCCTAGTATGATGTAAAAATTATTTGCAAAATAGGTCCTATTACGTAAAAATAGGAGGTGCTCTTAGTGATGAGGTCAAGGTAGTTGAGGGTACGGCACAGGGCTCTGAGTTGGGGTCTTTTCATTATCTATCATACGTCAATGACATGAACAATTGTACACTACATTTGTGTCACAATAAAACGGTAAGATCTGTTTCGATCACAGGACATACTCACCAATGCTTGCACGCAAAATCGACTGACGTACAATGCAAGTGCGTGCAGCTACAGCGGGTAACAGAACTAAAATATCTGGATGTCATAATTGATAATATTTTAACTGGGGTCCTCACATTGATTGGGTTTGCAACAGATTACGAGCTATATTGGCAAAATTTTACATCATCCGTAATAGAATACCTTTTAATATTAGAATCACAATGTACACAGCACTGGCTGAAAGTATAATATCATATGGACTAACGTTCTATGGCCGTACATTTTCTTCTCACTTAGAGCAAATACATAGACTGCAACTGAGCCTACTGAAATGATACCACCCTACAATGTTAAAAATAAAATAACCAATGATAACGAAATATTTAACAATTGTAAAATTATCCCTATTCATGAAAAATTTAGACTCCAAATTTTAAAAGAACAATACGTTTGATCTGAACCTCTACATCCAATAACTCACAATATAATTATAAGACAAATAACCAAAACAATATTGCAAAAGCCTAAATTTAACAACTACTATGATGGTAAACGAACATCTGAATATATTGTACCAGAACAAATTAATCAATTACCTAAAGAAATTCGTGATCAAATCAATCCTAAGAATATCAAAATCATACTAAAAATATATTTTTCAACACACACAGATACATAATGTTCAGACACTAATTTTTGTCATAAAACTTTACTCCATAATTAATGTCTACATATAGTAATAATACATATTATTTATAAATACTACATATACTATAAAATATATACATTTAAAATTAAACTTTGTTCGTAGCAAGGAATGAATGGCATCGAGACAAACCCAAGTAAGGTTTAACGGTGTTTTACATTATTTATGTATACTTTTATCTTAAAACAATAAAATAAAAATAAGTAAATAAAACTGGACACGTGGCTACTGTTGCTTTGGAGAATCATTGTACCGTGAGTAGTGATTGGTACACGACCATTTGTTTGCCGGAAGTTATTGACAAACTCCGTAAAAATAACCGTAAACGCCATATCATCTTGCACCACGATAACGCCAGTTCTCACACGGTCAGACAGACAAATGAATTTTTGAAGGTGACCAACGTTGACCTTATGAGCCATCCCGCGTACAGTTCTGACCTGGCACCTTGGGACTTTTATTTATTTCCAAAAATTAAGAACCAGCTACGCGGTCAATGATTTTCATCACCTGAAGAGGCTGTCGAAGAGTATGAAAAATATGTTTCAGAGATTGTCACGGAGGAGTAGAATAAATGTTTTCTAAATTGGTTCATTCGTATGAAAAAGTGCATTAACGCTAACGGAGAATATTTTGAGAAACAATAAATTCATTTCGGACCATTTATAGTGTATTTTTCTTATTCATTCCGGAAACTTATAGTGCGGCCCACGTATAATAGCCACTAGATGGTGTTGGTAAATTTTTTGAGCAATTTAAGAACTCCTGAGTAAAAACTTGTTAGCGAAATCAGCTATTTGTAGACCACTACACCATTTTATTCTATTCACAGTAATAATATTAAATACCACACACACTCATAGCCCCGCACTAAGGAAATCCTGAATCGCGGGTACTATGGACACACACATATAGATAACCACACTCAATAATTTATAATTACACCCAAACTCATGACAGACATAAATATAGGCCATACAAATATTTCTCCTGGCCCGGGAATCGAACCCGGGACCTCTACATGACAGTCCGGCATGGTAACCGTTCGGCCACAGAGGCAGTTTATTTATTGTCGCACATAAGTAAAGATTTAAAAGATTTTGATAGATTTTGAAATTATTATACATTATCCCATAATTTGATTCTATGCACTAGTTTTGGTATAATTGATAATCGGAAAAAAATTAGATTTTTGTTGGTAAGGTATCCATAAAAACAGCTGCAGTGGGCGAAAATATTGATATCATTTTGTATAGAAATAAACCATGACGATGTCTTAAATGTGCGTTAGTTTTCTTTTTCAATCATCGCATCGGTTTTAACCGATTAGTATACCTTTCACCTTTAGATGAACGAAATTTAAAAAAAGAAACAGGAAGGAAAATTGAAAATCAGAATTGAAAATTAAAATTCTGGAGAAAACAAGATTGGAAGCCTTTTTTACGTAGGTATATAAAATCATCGATCAGAAGTCAGATTTTAAATTAGGAAGGAGAGAGTTAGCATTATTAAGCGGAAATTAAATCTAATATGCTCACGATTCGTGCAACTGAAAGGTTAAACCCGGAGAACCTTAACTGTAATCAAGCACAAGATTAATGTTTCGGATTGAAATTGAGTTAAGTTTACAAACTAATATTAATAAATCCCAAAACTTGGAGCCAAAATCAATATTAAAAACACTAATAATAATACGAAAATACCAGACATTGAAAACTGATAACAATATTCAACATTTCAAATTTATCACTGGCCTCTAAAAGTTACTACTCAATAAAAGAGTTCTTGTCAGAGAGCTGTAAGAAGACAATAATATTTTATCGCTCGTCAGCCACCTGCTCGTCAGCCACTTTCAGCCACCTTAAGAAAGGAATGTTATTGTTTTATATTAAGTAGGCTGCGAACAAGCATACGGCCCGCCCGATGGAAAGCTATCACCGTCGCCCATAAACACCTGCAATACCAGAGGCGTCACGAGCGCGTTGCAAACCGTTTAGGACCCTTCTCAAACCCCTTAGAGTCCTTCAGACTCTATGCTGTATTCCTGCGGGAAAACTCCGACAGGGAGTTCATTCCACAACCTAATTGTGCATGTGTTCTAGAGGTGATAGAATGTTGCTATCGGCATCATGTCAAACAGTTTTTCAGAACATTAGCCATTGTACAGGCGATAGAATAAACCTAGGGATAGTCTCTCCTCGCAAACAGAGAGGTTCAATATCGTCTGTAAGGACACACAGATATAAGATATTTTTTTTGCATTTCTGTTATATTTTTTAATATTAAAGTAGTCAATGTATATTTATAGATTGCCAGTATCTACGAAGTTTATTAATTTGTTCTATACTTGATGTAATTAAATAAATAAATATTAGACAACATCACATACGTTGCTGTGATCCTAAAGTAAGTAGCTAAAGCACTTGTGTTATGGAAATCGAAAACAATGATGGTACCCCAAACACCCAGACCTGAGACAATATAGAAAAGTTAGTTTTCTACACTGACCCGGCCGGGGTACGAACCCGAGATCTCTGAAATGGCGACACCATGAAAACCGGTATGGAAGCCACTCGATCACGGGGACGTCATTAAATAATTAAATAAATTGTCGTAATTAAGTAAATATATATAGCCGTGGTAGCCTAATGGTTTGACCTACTGCCTCTCAAGCAGAAGGTCGTAGGTTCGAATCCGGGCTCGCACCTCTGAGTTTCTCGGAATTTATGTGCGAAATTTAAATTGAAATTTATAGATAGATAGATAGGTAAAAGCTTTATTCACCACCATGACATCAGATACATGATATAGGCCTTAACTTATATATAACAATAATGATATTCTTATCTACTAATATTACGCTTGGAAGTCATGGCAGTGAAAAAGGCGCTGGCTCAGCATAAATGACGCGGCTGCCCGCGACGCTGGTATTCTGCCAGGACCCTCTAGGATAGAGACGCCACTCGCAATCCAACAAAAAAAAATTTGATTTCATTTTTAAATTATTAATTTTCAATTTTCAATCTTCTTCCTCCCAACCTCCACACAAAATACACTATTTGCAGTCCTGAAACGAGGTACAGCCAAGAGCATAACAAGCCCTCGCAGGTTTACAAAGAACAAATCATAGAGGTTTTCTGTTATTCTTTTCAGAAGAAGCTGTCTTACATTCATAAGCAATGTTGTTTAATAAATTTGACTTAAATTTACTTAATTTGGTTTTAAGACTAAAGTGATCTTTATGAAATAAAAATATTTTGAATGTCAAGGTCAATTTAAAACATAATTAATAAATTCTTCCAACCAACCGGACTCGCAAAGCCGTTCTTTAATTAACATTCATCGATTTTGGGACTTTCTGAAAAGTAGAATTTTCTTGCCAGAGGTCCATCAATTTAAAATACATTACTAGGCTGGCAACGCCTCTATCTCGTAAATTTCTTAAGCTCAAAAGTAAAAAGCTGCACATTCTAATTGCCGCTGTAACGGGTCATTGTCCATATAATAAACAACTTTTCAATCTAATTATCACGGACAACTCTCTATATAGAGCATACATGTAGGGAGAGAAAACGGCCGTGCATAATTTTGTTTTTTTATTAAATGGACTTATTCTTGACCAATATCTAGCTCTGGAGCAAAGATAGAATCTACGATGGAACGAGCTAACCCAGAATATGCTTATTCAGTCGCACCTTAAGATATTCAGAATGCATGTGCTCGGAAACACAGTCGCAGGCAGGGCATTCCATTCCTGGGCCGTGCGCATAATAAAAGATGATAAAAAGCTGTTAGTACGCCTGAAAGGAATATCGACCAAGTAAAGATGATATCCCGCCGTAAGTCTGGACGTACGATGATAAAAGGGGATGGGTGGGATGAGCTAATGGAGCACCCTACTGCAATGCACCTACGTGGCTAACTACAGGGCCTTCAAATATGTTGGAGTGCCGAAGTCGCTCTCCGAAGTCTTCAAGAAACCTAAAAGGTTGCTGCGGTTTTCGGAAGAGCTTGCGTGACACGTGTACGACCCTGCGCCCACCAAACGCGAAATTGTACCTGGACATTGATTTGCGGACACCAGCCCGTTACATCATGCTATATAGGCTTGACAACAACTAGTACCCTTAACCCACTGGTTACTAGGTCACTTTTAAAGGAACACTTCAGGAAAATAAAATCTAACGTTGATTGAGGGTAGTTTAAAAAATAATTTTTAGTGTTTTCCGTTAGTTAAGTAAGGAGTTTGCCATTTGACTAGTAACTAGTTACTAGTCAAATGGCAACAACACTAACTGTTAGTGTCTTAGGTGCATTTGTGAAGTATTGTATAGTGTTGAAATATTTAGATTAAAAAAAGTTCGGCGTAGTTTTGTAATCAAAGTTGATATTCCTTATACCAAACAGTAGTAATATGCATAGGTTACTATTGGGTACACTATGTTTGTACAAAGTGTACTTATTTTCAGATCACGTCTAAAAGGGTTGAATGATTTATTTAGCATAAGAGCATCAAAGTTAACTCTTAGAGCACTCACTATCCAGACACTCAGAACCAGAACAATTTAGAAAAATTCGTTTCCGAGATTTGTCCTACCCATAATCTGTCCCGAAACCTAAGCATCTAACGGCACTGGGCCACCAAAGTCGCCAAAATTATTAGTCATAAAAAATATTAATACTAAAGATAAAGGAAAAGTGCCCATGAAGACATTTTGTAAATGTCTCGGAGAATAAATAAAGGCGTCGCTGAATCAAAAAAGTTATCTACTCCATTTACTAAAACCTTATGAAAACCACTTAAATCGTGGTTAAAACCTAACTGTCGTCATCGTAATGACACTTTTTTTATTTTTTGTTTGTTAGAAAGTAAAGAAATGTTATAACTAATTACAATCTAGTCTTTTTATTAGACTAATAAGCAATTTTAATTTACCATAATATCGTGATATAACAATAAAGAAATAATAGTCCATCGGCAAAATATCTCTTAATATTAATTTGTTCATGTGTTCATTGTCTTATTAGTACTGGCACTAATATTTTATACATTATTATATTAATACAGTGTTTTAAATGGGACAATTTGGAGAAATCCAAACCATAGAAGATACAAGGAAACTGTCTTAGGAACCATTAAGTCTCTTTTTAGGAAAACAATTCTGACATAGTCAATTTTGGTCAAGCGTTAGCTGTCCATAAAAGTAAATAAAATTAATCTAATTTTTTAGTGCTAATCGACTCAGTATATGAAGGGATTTGGTTAAATATCATAAAAAGTTTTTTTTAATAATAAAAGGTTTAGTTCTACTCACTATTTGTAATGAACTAAATGACACATGGATAAAGACAATTCATAATGATTATGATCTTAACATAGTTATACATATTATATACTGGGTGACCAACGGCTAAGCGTTACAGAGGGACAGTACGTTAAATATTGTAAATAGAATTTATATTAGTTCATGGAAACATTATTTTATTTTAAAAAAAGAGTAATCAACACAACAACACATGTCATATTCTACATAATGATACTACTCAGCTAGTCGTAATTCATTTCATTTGGTCGTTCTATTTATACATTATTTTAAAGCGCATAAAAAGAAACCAAATAATCGGTTTTACGATCAGAAACATCTAATGGTGTCCCATTAGATGATGACATTATTATCCTTAAAAAATCACGTCATAGTAAGTAATTTCGCGGATTCCTAAAGTTGGTGCATATACAGCGAGTCCCACGGCTATGAGACACGAGAAGAAAATACTTTGAATATGTACATAAGATATTGTGTTTCATGGAGACTATATTATTTTTAAAAGTACTTAAAACTTATACTTATCGCGCTCCCGGGCAGTCCCGCTTTTAAGCTTCGTGTCTCACTGTCCCCAAAATACTTAAAAATGTCCCGGTTTGACAAAATAGGACACACGTGACAATACATATTATTTTAAAATTTTTAATCATTACACATTTTTAGTTTTTTTTTAATTATTTAATCATTAAACATTTTGTAATCATAAACATTTAACTTTGTGTTTTACGTTTTAAAACGATAATAAATTTACAGGGGCGTCCAGGAAAACAAGTAATTGTCACGTTAGTATTGCTGCATTCCAAAACTTTCAAAAAGTTGCTTGCCACATTTGTGAACCGAACCTACCAAAAAAGAAAAAAAAACACGTGTGCTTTCATGTAGCTGACAATACGGTTCAATATTATAAGAATTAATTCGTTTTAAGTAACATAATATGTACTTTGAATTACAGTAGTAATTTTTAAAATAAAATAATGTCTCCATCAGGCAAAATTAATTATAATTATCTACTATATTAAAAATTAAAAATACTTTCCCTCCGTGTCGCATAGCCGTGGGATTTTTTAAGGAGAGTGATGTTCCATTACACGTTTCTGGTCGTAAAACCATTTGGTTTGTTTTTAAGCGATTTAAAATTGTTTTATATGAATACGTAAAAATCTCTCCCCTAGCTGAGTTGTAATTTTATGTAGAATATATTGTGTTGTTAGTAGATTCTTATCGTACTTTCCTTCTGTGTCCCATAGCCGTGGAACGCCCTATATACATAAAACGTGTTAGCCAGAAAAATATCAAACCGCCGCATTATTACTGCGGAAATAACCTCGATGACGTCTTTATACTTCGACTGCATTGCACTCTGCAAACGACTGATTGAAAGATTATAAATCAGTAGGTACGATATAATTATTTTATACTGTCGCTTGCATTAGCATGTATACACACATAAAACGAAAATTGAAATGAAATAATCTAAGTGACCATTTGTTGATCGTTATATTTTACCAATTTACTAACAAGAAATATTATTTGTGCGAAATATTTAATTAATTTATTAAATAAAAATTGTTACAAGGGGTATTTCACCACCATACTTACCATTGTATACATATATTTAAGTAACAATTTAAGTACACTATTAATCATGATATATTTTGTTTAGGAAGCGTTCTATTGGATGTAATAAAAGCTTTTTACAAAAATGTGTTTAGATAATATAGAGTTTCTATTATAGATGAATGGTAATTTAAAACGGATTTCCAGTAACTATTACCATAACCAAAAAACATTTGAAAGTAGAAGATAGAAAAGCATCAAATATTTTTGAATCTTTAAATATATAACTACTGAAACTTTAATACTTTAATGTTACAACTCTATAAAAGTTAGTTACAAATATTGACACATATATTTCAAGATAAAGAAATAGCCAAAAGATTTATGAAAGTACAATAAAAGAAAAGCATCAAATGTTTTTGAATCTTCAGAAGCATGACTATTGGAACTTTGATGTTACAATCTATAAAAGTTGACTACAAACGTCAAAATATATTTTTGTATAAAATCAATAAAATTACTAAATATTTCTTGACAAACACAGTAATAAAAAGCAAGTATGGTACAAATTGACTCACCGTGTCATTCCGGCACACAAAGACCTTTGATACACTGGACTACCCGGGCTTATGCCACGCAGTATCGAACCTTATTCCCTTCTGCCACATGTGTTAAAACCGCGAAGCTCCTGACGTGGTAAACACTTCAAATACGCGTGATGTTCACTTGCTAATAATTTATGTCAGGCGCATTTTTTTTATTTTAAACCTTTTTCGCTTTTTAACAGTTAGTTGTTGGAAATGCAGTAGTTTTTAGAGTACTGCGGAATGTTTTTTAGCGGAAGTGACACGGGTGCGGCCGTCGCGCCTCAACCGCGGACTACGGGTTTCGTGTTGGGTAGGGATGGGGTAGATTCGACAAATTACTGTGATTTATTTGGATGTGCTGGAATATTTCACTTGGATGGACAAATAAACTTGAGTGGCAAATTGTTGTGCTATCTCATAAAATATGGTAGATTTTCTTTTTGTCCACTTTTGTTTATGAATTAATATTTCTTTAGTTTCTGCAACTTAGGAAATAATGTGTGTCATTTAGAATATGCCATTAATACATATCGCTATTTTTCAAATATAATGAACCCACCTAAAATTATCCTTTTTTGACCAATTACTGAGATTTACTCAGAAAACGCTAAAATTTCTTGTGGATGGGAGCTTCTTATTGGTTAGAATAATCACTTCACAGCATTGGGATTGGTCTACGACTCATCGTTGCGAGTTACATTCGTCCGCTCGTTACGAAAAGTGGCGTCAGCAATCCGATAGCTATTAGTTGCGTCGGCGGGAACCCGATTGCTGCGGATACAGTGGACGCACTGTCACAAACGGAGCCGTTTGATGCGATCGGTCCGATGCGTGCGCTGCGGATCTGTGGACGCCTACCTTATATATATATATACCATAAATATAACTGTGATTAACAGATTAAAAATTATTGAAAATTTATATTAATAGTCCTTATTACACCACAAATGAATGAACAAAAACATATTGGCATTGTTTCAAAAAAAACAACGAAAGAATTTTTCTCTACCCAAATTCCTAATGTGATACCTACTTTTTGTAGTCATCGATAAAGCAACTCCCCTCCCTTTAAATGTACTGCACATGCGCGTTACCCACCCAAGCAACCTGAAATAAAGAAGTCTCAGTGTAGTAAATAAAACATTACAAATAAACAGGAGCAAAAATAGCTTAGAATTTTAAATCGTAGGTAAAGAACGCTTTTTGATGCCGGGAACCACATTCTTTTTACTTAAAATCTTCAAAACTTGCTATTGCATATTTAGAATATAAGTGGCGCCATTCTGTCCAGACAAAGATCATATATCCCATAGCTGAAATCTAGGATAATTTTGCTTTGCCCTTGGCAAAAACTCAGCATACCAACCAATAATAATTGATTTTAGGATAAATTGGTTTTGAGTAAAATATTGCTAAAGAAGTAGGTATCGGAAAAGCACGTCATTAAAAGTTTTAAGTTCTCGAGAACTGACAACCTATTTAACTTTTTAAATTAACAGGTTCAGTCAGAGAGAATGTTATTGAAAAGTAACGTAATTTAGCTGAATTTTGTAATATCTGAAAATGATGCGACATAGGTTCTTTTTATTACAAAAGGAATGTATAGCAGTGGGTTAAAACCCAAAGAACTCGCCCGGGTTTTAACCCGGTTTTACCCAAAGGCTTAATCCATTTCTGCCCCAAATCGTGGGCAGAAACATAGTACGCGTAAAATGATATGGACTTTGGTTCAAACTTATTAGAAACTTTTTGGACGAAAAAGAGGCAAGTCCACACAACACACACTTTGCAATCCTGTGGACTCGTATTTACTACTAGGGATACATATTACGATTCGAATTTTTGTAAATCGATTCAAGTATATACGCTGACGAATTTATGTATCGATTTATTTCAATACGATTTTCAAGCAAATCGATTCAATAGAAAGGCAAAATGTAATATCATTCATGACAATAATTTGAACAAAACTCGATTTACAAATACACTCCCGGACACATAATATAAATTGAGCCACCTCGCATCAGTATTAAATGCTCTAAGCTTAAACAGTGTTCGATTAATCAAGAACTATCCTACGCAATTTTGAAACTAGTATATTAAAAGTCCTTTCCATAAGTCCTTGTTGTAAATTTGGACTTTCAAAACCGGGGGAAACCTTTTTCTTCGATGATAACACTATTTTTGAATTCTAACCCTTCAAGATGAAAACGCGAGGTGGCTTGAATTTTGTGTCCGGAAGTATATTTAGTTGCAAATAGTTTTTGCCTTCGATTTCGTACATTAATGGAGTTTAACCCGATTAAAACCGTCGTAAACATAGCGTCGGGTTAAAACTCGGGCTCTTGCCCATCTCTGGGTAATGGCCATAAGTAGGCAGTAATCGAACATAACGCTTATATTAAAAGTCTTTGTAACCTGTTTTGAAGCTTATACAAAAATAACCTTTACGTACCTAATTCATTCTACTTCTTTAAATAACCGCTAATCGCAAAAGAAACGTAATACGGCTTTAATCCTCGAATTTAAATCAACCACTTTTCACAAAAAATTCCTTTGCGTCTCAATATTTTACGATTTTTCTGCGTCATTACCGTTATACCGAGTTTTTATTCATATTTACGAATTTGTTTTTCATCGTACTTAAAGATACACCATTCATTTAGGGACATTTAGGGACAAATGTCAATTACACTTAACAAGCCAATTACCATACTGCAGCGACAATACAATTTCGAATAATGTAAGGAAGCTGGATAATTTGAGTTTACAAAACAACATCAAAACAGAAATGCCTAAGCAACATCGTTATAGACGTTCTTAACTCTAATTTTATTCTGTACATACGATATTAAAAATATTCTGAATTTACTCGCAAACGTCAGTTCGTTTGTAGAATATTGAAAAGAGTACATGGCTGCTTTGTGCTGTAGCCTAGAATTTATTGTCAGCACAAACAAAATAGAGAACAGAAACAATCTCTTACGACAAATACACTGTGGTAAGAGATTATTAAACTAAACAAAACTTTATTATTTAAGTGGAGATTCCCTTCTACAAATCCTGAGCTTTCACGAAAATGCATTATAAGCGACTTCAAAATAGGAGGAGGTTCTGAATTCGACTGTATGTGTACGTGTTTTTTTTGTATGTATGTTACGCGATAACTCCGGTATTTGTGAACAGATTTCCAAGATTCTGTTTTTGTTGGAAAGGCGGTACTTCCATAGTGATCCCATTTCATTTTGAAGGAAATCATCCACCTCTAAGGGTGGCTGTTCATGCATGAAGATTCATTTTTATAAATAGCGCCTAAATTTTGTTATGGAGCAATTATTTTAATAGTTGATTTTGCTATTTCTCCAATTCAAGGTGTTTCTCTCTCAATATTCTTTGAGTAGTGAGAACCGATTTTTATTATTTCCAGTGTCAAGTCCTGTATAGTGGCGAATATAAGAATATTTCAATAAAACTTAGCAAATAGACGTAATTCCACGTACTTTTGAGGTCGGTTTTTTTATTGATTGAAATTTGAGTACAAAATTTGCAACAAATTATTATTTCTTAAGAATGTATTTGCTACAAATTATTGTCTCAAAAAACAATATTGTAATTGTGTTTCTATAGATACTTACGTATTTTAAATATTACTAAAATTTATTTATATTTTGAAATGTGTAGAAAATAAACAGTAAAAAAGAATTTTATACGCATTGATGACGAAATGAGTATGTCCATACCTATCAAGTAAACTTTCATACTAGGTAGATTAGGTAGATTTAGTAGAACTCTTTGTGAAAGAGTTCGTCCAATGAAGTACTGCCACCTTACCTAGTTCTGCCGCCAAGCAGTAATGAGAGCATTACTTGCCGGTTTTGAAAGGTAAGGGTGCTGGTGAAATTACAGGCACATAGGACTTGTCAACTTATATCTCAGGGTGACAGGCGCAGTGCCAGTGCCCCTCAGATCTTTGCGATTTAAAGCTCTGAGTGACACTGTAACTGTTGTGGACAGGCGTGTAGCTTACCACCAAGCACATGACTTGTTCGTCCCGTCACTTGATATCATTAAAAAATACTAATTAATAAAATTAGCTCTCTCAATTCCGATAACTGGATAAAACACACTTACATTTCATTATATAAATAAACTGACAGTCAGATTTTGAGAGAGAATATAATATATACGATAACTGCACATATTTTTATGTGAAAAACTGCACTAGTTTGCTATTATTATTCGCCTCGATGCGTAGCTTAGTAGGTAAGGGCGGTGGCCGTGGAGACGCAACAGACGCTGGTGCGGGTGCAGAAAGATCGAAGGAATTTTTCTTTGTATTTTTTGATCTTTGCATCAATAACACAATTCAGTACAGCGCAGTACAGTACAGTACAATATGATACAATTTTTTGTTTCATTTGTGTTCATGGGTCAAGAATGAACCTATGAAATTAAAACTTACAAATCATATTTATAATTTAAGCATTAGACAAGTTTGAAGTTACTGTCTTTTGTAACGCAGCTGAACAGCAATGTTATTCATATCCGAAGACGTTGATCTACTGACTTAAATAATTCAACTGTACAGCCTGATCAGTCATGAAGAAATTCTAAGAAATTCCACAACAGACAACTAACTATTTACTTGATCAAAATGTTTGGAATAGCTGGCATTTTTATCGCAATTTCAGAGGGATATCATTATGAGTAGAAGCTGTTTCGGTTCATACTCAAAAATTGCACTTAAAGATTGTGTTATTATTGATGGAAATATTGAACAAATACAAAGAAAATGGATACTGATCCATTGCCTCTCCGTGGCTATCGCTCTTAGCCACCAAGCTAAAGGTCGAGTCAGCAGATCTTAACAATTTCCTTACAGTGTTTGCAACTGATCTTTATATTGAGTTTCTTTATCTGCTTATTTGCCGTAGCACCACCGGTAGCCACTGTGAGGCAACAGACCAATGTCTTCTGCTTCACCGTGGCTACCAATGACGCTGCTGTATTCAATATGTAATTTACATACACCAGTGTTTTTTTTTAAAATCAACTGAAGTAAATGGAACACGTATAGTATACAATACACATTTTTTGAAATGGCTTAGATTTCGTTCGTAAAAAAATAAATTCTCAAATAAAGCCAGCGCTCTGCCTCTCGATCTAAGCAAACTGAACCGTATTTGTAAGGGAAAAATTTGAAATCAAGCTGAGATAGTATCGACTCTTAAAGGGTTAGAATACAAAAATATTGCCTACTGATTCAAACATAGTCGGATCGGGGAATTTTTTCTTTGTGTTTCTTCGATCCTTGTGTAACAAACTAGTAAAGTATTTTCTATACATACATGTGACAATAAATATTGCTCTTAAAGTTATTGGGCTAATTTTGTTTCACTCTATATCCATGCTTATGCATATGCAATCTAAGTACATGACTAGACAAAGCGGCGGCCAAAGCATCTTATCCTAAGTCGTTAACAAACTCCTGACCCGCAACGACACATAATTATTAGGTTTAATTTTGTAGCACGCAAGAGGCAATGAAGGATATACAATTTTCTGCGACACTGGTTTGCTCCCAAAACTTATCTTTTTACAGTGTGAATCAATCGTCTAATGATTACATTGGTATTTTGATACAGGCATCCTGCACTTTGCAATTTCGAACCCAAAACTCTACCAACACCAACCAAATCAATCTTGACAGAGAAAAATATGTTTTCTTTTCGCAAAAACGGACATTAATTATAAAGGATATACAAGTTTCTGCAACCCTGGTTTTGCTCCCAAAATTTATCTTCCTTTTTTATTCAAATGTAAGTGTGCATTTGATCTACGTATGTATGGTCTATGGTACATTATGTCAATACACTACAAATACATAAATAAATGCGCATTTAACCTCCATCTCACCTGATGGAAAGTGACGATGAGATCGACGATGGAGAGATAGATGTGCATATCTAAATAATACCTATTCAGTCTCGCCTTAAAAAGGTTCAAGTTATAACGTTCAGGGAACAAGTTTGCAGGCAGGGAATTGCACTCTCCCTCGCACACTCTCCATGATATATCCTGTAAAATACCGATAGGCAGGCAATTTTACAGCGGTGTTCAGGGCTCTGCAGTTTCGCCTCTATTAATTCCGAGTCATCTATAAGCCTCTTGGCATGGTTGTCAATTGAATCTAAGGTGGTCAGTTGGTATGTAGCAGAGCCATCCCAAAGGTGGCAGCAGTAATCCATACACGACCGGACTTGTGCTTGATACAGCTTAGCATGCTTCCTGGCTGCATTGTTGGCCATGGATTCAATGTGTCTGCCGAAGTTCGGACTGGACGACAGATCCATCCTAAGTAGCTGGAGACGGTCGGCTATCGGTATGGATATGTCACGAAAAGTCGGAGTCTGTTCAAAGGGACTCCGTTATGTGGAGAATATACACGCCTGCGTTTTGGTAGCGTTAAATTTGGCAAGATTGGCATCGCCCCAATCGGAGACTGCCTTGAGTATCAAATCCAAACGGCTAACCATAGACTCTCGACAAGTTTGGATTTCCTCGCCACTGACCCTTGCATTGGTCAAGTATCTATCTACAACTGTGCTGTCACCAGCATACGCATCGGCTAATGATTACATTGATATTTTGATACAGGCATCTAGCACTTTGCAATTTTGAACCCAAAACTCAACCAAGTCAATCTTGGCAGAGAAAAATCTGTGTTTTTTTCCTCAAGCTCCGCAAAAATTGTACC
>NW_020653854.1:19674072-19689610 GCF_003589595.1 Hyposmocoma kahamanoa
ATAATTAAAAGCATTAAAATAAGAGTGTGGGTTTATGAAACTCGCCTGTTGGCTCGTTTCATAAAAACATCACTCGAGTGTTTTTAGGCCTAATTATTTATGTACAGTTACATACAGTGCTTTATCTATACACATAATTACAAGCTCTCTATTGAACAACAAAACAAACTAAATACCAGCAAATAAAAACGTTTCTCATGCATGTCACGCTACCGTAGTTTTTTTAATTCATAGAAAAACTAGAGTCGACCCCAACTATCATATCGTTCGATATCAAGTAACTTGTGAAATTTGTCAAAAATTGTTTGCTATTGACATTTCATTTCTAATAAAACTTAATCTCGACTGATATTAGAATTGAGGTCGAATCCAATTTTTCAGAGATATTCGAAATTTGAATGTAATAATAAAATCGAATTTGATGTTATTATTAATTAAGCAATGAATTATTTATGCTCACTGTTAATAAACAATAATAACATTTTCACAGATAAGAAATTTGTTCTAACGAAACAGTTTATCTTTATGCTGGTCGTAATTTGCGGTTTTGGAACACATCAGAGAGGGTTCATAATATGTATGTAGATAAATAACAATATACTTTACCACTTGCTCACTGCTCATATCGAAATTAATAATTATCTTATTGCCACTGACACATCTCCGCAACTACCCAGAGTATTTATCTATATCTTATTAGTGACGTTCATTGTATCGGCTTGACTAGGTGATAGTCGGACAATGGCTGCCGGTCTCGAGAGTGCTCTTTGAGATTTATATCTTAAACAAATGTCTCGAGGGAAAACTGAGTGTTTTAATTCGGATACATCCATTATTGTGTTCAAATTACGTAGTGACACTAAAAAGAGGTCGAATTATGGTAACAACGTTTATATGAATCTTTGGCCACATGTATCAGAACGTTTAATCGAAATCAAAAGACGATTGGTACGTGTGGCCAGAGGTTTAAATTAATATTTTTACGGTCTTGTATATTTTCCCCTTTCGCATGATCGCAAATAGTGCCTGTGACCTATCACCATTTCATCCATCCCGCACTTATTCTGTTTTTAACGTCCCGGTCTATCTCGCCGTCGTACTGTATTAGCGAACCGAGGTACCGAATATCGGTATCGAAAGTATAGATAAAGGTATCGGAGCAGACTGGTGGGGGTACACCATCTAAGACAATATTGGTAAAACTGGAGGCAGCGCCAAAGTCGAGGAACAGTTCGACTTATGACGGCTAATCCTCAACCCGACACTATCCAGTCTTACCTGCCATTTTGCCACTCTGCTCTGGAAGGAGGTCGGAGAGTGCATCCTCCCCGACAAGTACAATGTCGTCGGCGAACAGCATGCATTAGGGTGCCTCCTCCTGTATGCCCGATGTTAGAGCATCCATAATCCGGAGAAACAGATAGGGGCTTAAAGACGATCCTTGGTGCAAGCCCACAACCACATTGAACTTGTCGGTAACGCCGGCTTCGGTACACTTACACTTCAACATACACCCTTTGTCTGCCATGCAATTGGTACATTTTTCTTAATAAAGCCATTCGGACACTAAAGCTAATGGCTTACTGCTGAAAATTGCATTACAGAGTTGTACTAAAGACCGAGATCTTGGCCGAAATTAATATTAGTTTGTGATAATAAATATTATAAAAGTAAGTCAAGGGATTTATTTGTTGTCCTCAAGCTGGATAAAAGATACTAAAACATATTTATTAATTATGAGTATACTTGTTATTTCATAGAATATATTCCCGACTAATAATATATCCGATTAGGCAACGCGGTTTGGCACCTTTCGGGAAGCTCCGGGACGTCTTCTCGTTCGCAATACCACAGTCCTTGAAAATAAAAGTCTTCGAGCAGTGCGTGTTGCCAGCAATGACCTACGTTCTGAGACGTTACGGCTCTGAGACGTGGTCACTTACTATGGGCCTCATAAAAAAGCTCAAAGTCAGTCAACGAGCTATGGCGCGAACAATGCTCGGTATTTTTCTACATGATCGAATCAGGATTGAGGAGATCCGTAGACGAATATATTTAAATATTTTAGATACTAAATTTGCAACACATAAATATACAACATTGCTATCGTGAAGGTTATTATTTTAACCTTATTTTTTTTTTAATTTAATGCAGGTATCGTTAGTCTGAGCGTGTTGGTGTAATTAGACTGTGGTGGATGGGACAATATAATATAACGGAAGGTGTATATATAATAGTGCATTAAGTTGGGCTGTGGAAGATGATCATTATGTAGACACCAGTGGCGAAGGGTCTATACATAAACCACGATTCCAATCGGCCTGCCTGAGAAAATTAGTCTTGAACGTAGTGATAGGAATCATCGTTCCACGGAATACGCAAAATGCGTAGCAGCATTTGCTTTGTAAGGTTGTATCAGCTTACCTTCTCTAAATATCCACACTAATAAGTACTTAACAAGCCTGTTACCAACTTATACGCCTAGTTACACGAGGCGAAAGTTCATGTACATTAATGGCGAACCTGAATTCTATTTACTAGGCAACAACATTTAAATTCCTCTGAATAATACAACCGCGCGGATGCCGCGCGGCCATCGCGTAGTCCAAATTCAAGCCAAGCTGTCGCCAGCGGTCACCGCGCGGAGTTCGCGTTGCCGCAGCGACAACGTGCATCTAACTATCAAATTCAGAGGAATTTAAATGTTGTAGCCTAGTAAATTAGTTGTTTGAATTCAAAGCGAAAAGGCGACAAATTCATAGTGAAGCTGTTTACGCTTGAAGAAGGTGTAATAAGAATGTGTATTAATTATTAAAACTTTCGCAAACCGGTTGTCGGTTGCAGAAACGGTAACAAAATTCATTTAGCGACAGGAATGACATGCCTTCACCATACTATCACCATATACGAGTTTGGTATAAATATTTGAACAACGTGATATGGTAACAGTTAAATTAAATCCTTATTATGTTAGAAATGTTCATTCATATGAGAATATTTATAGTGTACGTGACGATCCGACACTGTCTTGCAGGCGGCGTGCTAAAAAACCGGACATTAACGGACCTCTTTATAGTCAATCTTGAAAAGAGATTTGAGTTTGACCTTTATAAGATCCAGTTTTAACTAAAAACATTGAACCTCAGGACCATGAACGCTGTCGTAACAACTGTAATTTCATCTTAAACAGATTGGAACATGAGCGCGCTTTTCATCAGAAAAATCATTATGAGCGACGAAGCTCATTTCAATCTCAATAGGATTGTTAAGAAACCAAATTGTTGCTACTGGAGTGAAGAGCAACCATTATTAATCCATAAACAACCACCTCACCCACGTCGAGTAACAGTTTGGTGTCGAATTTGATCAGAGGAATAATTGGACTATACTTCCTTGACTACGCCCGCGGTATTACGGCGAATGGAGATCGCTACCGTGAGACGATATATCTACACTTTTTTTTTATTTCCGGAGGTGTATGAAAGGAGCCTCAACATAACATCCCGTTCCTGTACGTCTGGCGCACACTGGGCAACAATCAGTGAGTACCTTATGCCGACTGGAAAATCCTTTCGTCACGACGTCAAGCATTACAGTATATGCTATCTAGGAAATATGTTATTACAACATAATTGTAACTTTATTGTTAAAAATAAGCCGATCTCAAAAGTTTACTTATCGACTGTTTTCGATTTCCATGGGATCAGATTCTTACTTCTTGGTGACAATGGGACTATTACGGACTCCTTTGATTACATGTATTGTGTCAAGTGAAAAATCGTATTTCATTTGCGGAAAATGATTTTTAATTTGTGTTAGCCTAAACGAACCCGGAACAACATTGTCGGCAATAGGGACCACCTCGAGAGTATACCCTTTCAAACAAATAAAGAATTTTCAAAATCGATACACAATTAACGAAGAAATCGGAAAACATACTTACTCCCGAGCGTATAACCTCCTCCTTTTTTTTAAAGTCGGTTAAAAATGGAACCTCGTGTCACACGGCACGAGACAAAATAGCAATATTAAGACAAACGTTTCGAGGTTAATTAATCTCAAGAAATGTTGACATTGATTAGGTCTGACTTTTTCTGTGAGGCTATCTGAAACAACGTGTCATACTAATAGGCCATAGTACCTACTGGAACAGATACAGTAGAACAATTGAGTCTCTGTATATAAGATACCGCTAGAAGTATACAAAAACGTAATGAAAAGGGTTCGTATTTGTTACGCTGCAAGATAGGAACATTTGATTGATGTCATTTCTCATACATAATTGCCAAATCTGAAGAAAAAATTATTACAATCTATATACATATGTTTGGCTCAATCACTATTTTATTTTTATTATTTCGATTTAAAGTTGTTTACATCAAAATTGACCACTGTAAATAAGCAATTTTAAGATTTCTTTAAATAAATTTATTGTTTTAAGATTTTTTTTAAGAAATGTATTAAGGGCATTAATATAAGTCTCAAATTATCAACAATAAAAAAGAAATTCATTTCAACAAAGTCCGAATTCAAATACCAATTCGCACTCTACTGCTCGGTCATTCATAGTGCAGCTTATTCTATAATTTATCACTGGAAGGTATTGCTCAAGTTCCCTTGGGAATTTCATTAATGGACAGCAATTGTCTTTCAGTTATATCAATTGCCTAGCATTCAGACGCTTTAGATTGCTGACGAATCGTTCTAATGGCACAGATTACTTATTAGTTAATGCATGTAATGTATATATCTATATATTTATGTAGGAATGTGCACTTACGTAATTCATTACACGATAGGATGTATTTTATCCGATCATACAAAATCCCGGAAACAGGCTAATATAAAAGTCTAAAATGAATATCTTACCTCGCACATATTTTTTTTTGTGGAGATATTTCTTTTCAAGTACTACAGAGAACCTGCCATTTAGTTATTAATTTCATATTTACTCTAAAACTTCAAAATTGCCCAGCGGTTTAACGACACGCCGCGTCACCCGTTGCACTGTCCGCCGCCATCGGACGCTTGTCAACGTCGGATCTGTGTTAAATTTTTCCGCACGTTCTTATTTTATTTGTATTAATTTTAAACGCGCGGGTTGCGGGACGCGAGGGGCGACCTCCCATACCTCAACTCCTAAAATCCAGGTCCGCGTCTTCTGTGTAATTGCCGTCTACTGTTTGTTTCTCCATAAAGAAATATCAACAACGTACTAATAAAATTTAGTGTTACATTAACGCACATAATAATAATAACGCACACACTCATCATAGCCCCGCACTAGGGAAACCCTGTGTCGCGGGTGCCATGAACACATACACAGACAAACACAAATTACACCCAAACTCACGAGAGAAATAAATGTAGGCCATACAAATATTTCTCCCGGCCCCTTTGTTACATTGAACATTCGATATCGAATCAACGTAACCACTACGGTAAAAAAAGTTGTGACATTTTTGTATGCGATACTATTGAAGTACAGTCCACGAACGGGTTGCCTGCCGCAGCTTGTGTCATCCATCTCTAGTCGTTTATACTTTTTAGTTTATCATTCAAATTTTGAGAACATTCTTTTGTATTTACGAATCGATTCTTTTCTTCATTTCATTCAAAAATCTGTCAGAAGGCATAAATATTTACTTTATTGAATATCACGATGGTTTTAAAAACAAAAATAAATGTCAAATATTCAATTATGAAAAAAATATTTGCTAGAAATAATTTTAATTGAATTTATACAATAATGTACAAAAATCTGTGTATGTATAACATTGACTTACAATTATATGGACGTCGGGTCCGCGCTAAAAAGTGTCCGCACTTGTAAGGCGCTAAAATCGTATACAGAGCGCGACACTCCGCTTTAGTCTTCATTTGTTCTACGGACAGCGCGATACTGCGATGACATAACAATTTAAATTTCGAATAGGTTGACTTGGGACATTTTTTTCGTGGTTTTTGTATTAGACACGTCGTCCATTTATTTGTAAGTCAATGATGTATAATTTAACTTTAACTTAGAATAGATACGGACGGTTGTAATTAACTTAATTTTGTTGATCCTGAGTCAAACTGTATCAAGTAAAGAGTACGTCAAGCTTGAAACTTATGAAAATTAAACTCTATGACCCTTGCTGTAAGAGCGGTCCAAAATTAACTGTACCTGCAGTTTTGTGGGACTATGATAAGTCCAAAAAAATTGTTCGTTTTATGTATGAAATACCTAAATAAAAATAATAATAAGAACAAATACTTAATAAGAAGTAGGTAGAAAGTTAGGTTTATATATATGGGAGTGGTGGCTATTCAACCATAATAATGTTTTTCCAGATGACCTATTAAAGCTAGGCGAAGTACTAACCTATAAATAATATAAAACCTTCAACGATATTAATATTTAACTCAGGGAAAATTTTTGTATATTATGAACATTGACTTACAAATAAATGGACGACGGGTCTAATACAAAAACCACGAAAAAAAATGTCCCAAGTCAACCTATTTAAACGTAGTGACATGTAAACGAATATGAAAAAGCTAAAACGTTGAATTTAAATTGTAATGTCATCGCAGTACTGTCTAATTTTGCTATCTTCGCTGTCAGTCGAACAAACGAAGACTAAAGCGTGAATGACGCTCTGTATACGATTTTAACGCCCTATAAGTTCGGACACTTTTTAGCGCGGACCCGACGTCCATATAATTGTAAGTCAATGATTATGAAACAAATAATCTCAGTATAGAGTACTAAAAACCGTCCTCAAAAGTACGTGGAATTACATATAATTACCATGTTTTATTGAAATCGGTTACCGGGTAGTGCGCAAACCCGGATTCATCCTCTAGTTCGCCACTAAAATATAATAAAAATCGGATCTCACTTCTCAAAGTATATCGAGAGAGAAAAACGCCTTGAATTGGAGAATAACAAAATAAACCAATAAAATAATTGCTGCTTATATAAAAAATTTAAGCACTATTTATAAAAATGACTCTTCATGCGTGAACAGCCACCCTTAGAGGTGGATGATTTTCCTCAAAATTAAATGGGACCACTATAGAGATACCCTCTTTCCAACAAAAAAAGAATCATGAAAATCGGTTCTCAAATACCGGAGTTATCGCGTAACATACATACAAAAAAAACATACAGTCGAATTGAGAACCTCATCCTTTTTTGACGACGGTTAAAAAGGAAACAGTACATATGTGTCATGTTTCCTTTTTACCAAAAATGTTTCTTAACTGAAGCTGGAAAAATCAAACACATTTTCCACCCATATATGTATATGTTACAAGGTACATTGCTTTGAGCGAATGTAAGCGCAACCTAACGAACGGACATGAAACTACGCAGTTCCTTAGAAGTCTTCAACCGCAAAACCACTACCAAAACCTCAGAATTTTCTGATAGATGGCAGTAATGATTTGCCTAGCATTTAGGATAAACGCCATCTGGTGACTAATTGCAAGATGACAACAACTTCGCGTTTACTTTGCGAAAAATAATAAGTTTCTTTTTACTTGCCATTGAGTTTATAAACAAAATCAATAGATGTCGCTTAATGTATGTTTAATTACATGTTTGTGATGGGTAAATTGAAAAGGAAGGAATTATCTTTCACTCGGAATGTTTGTGTTGATTTTTCCTTTGACTTATTAAGTAAGTCAAGTTTAAGGACTGCGGACTAGTTCGAAACATGACGAGCAAAAATTCGCCAATTATCAGGTAGTTCAGTTAATATAAATTTAAATAGGCAAGTTAAATAAATGTGCCAGAAAACCACACCTATTATTACCTGCGGCCTTCCCACGAACTCTTATTACAGTTCAGTATAGGTTCGTAACGACAAAAAAGCGGGATGGTGATATACACTTCATGTAGCGCTGTCTCCTAGGTCCTAAACTGAATCGTAATAAGAGTTCATGGTAAGGCTGGTCTCAAACTATGGAGATCTCTGTATTATAAGTACTAAAGCAACTCAGACCAGAACCAATTCAGGAAAGTCCATTTTCCAAAATGGTCCTACCGGGAACCGAACCCGAGGCCTTTTAAGTAAAAAGTTTCTTGAGTAAATTCGTCCAACTTCCACAGTGCAAACCATTGAGCCACCGAGGTCGTCGAATGTGTACAGTAGTTTTATTTTTAATTTTCTGATTATATACGCATGGGCTTCCAAATAAAAAAATCTCCAGCTATAACTGTGTTCTTTATCATTTTTATAAACACTTCGGTGGCATGTAGCAATTTTTAGTGAATTTGTGTTTGTGTGTTTTGAGTGTTTTGGCATACACATAAAATTCCGAACGGAATTACTTGTCCGATCCTCACACATTTGCATTAAATTTAAACTACTCGTATCACACAAATATATGTCGTCAAGAAATCCATTTTTTTTTAAATCAAACCATGGCCTGTGGCCAGAATTCCACGTAGCATATCGCCGCGATAAAACTATTATATTCACATCTAGCTGTCAAATTTGAGTGATAAAACCGCCATTTTGAAATTTTATTACAAAATTGAACATGGCAATCACAGTGACGTCACAATGTTCTGCATGGTAATTTTATCAATGTCATAATTGAGCGCGACGAACGAGAAAGAACAAAAAGAAATAGATTATAATATAATAATGGAAAAAGTTGAGGAGAACATTTTCAATACGGTTCTATACATGACGGTAATTTGGAATACGTAAATAATAACCAACGTAATATAAAATTGTCTAGCGTGTGTTCTATTATGTCTCAGCGAAAATGTCGGTTAAGAAGAACGAGTTCTTAGAAAATTATTAATTTATTATAAAATAAGCCGAGATGACTTTTCTCCGACATTTAAAAAAAATATAATTTATATAAAAACGGTAACTACGAAAACCCGCAATTTTTTGTGTCGTCGTTTTAAATGATACAATTAAAAGGATTAGGTACAATTTTTGGAGCGACAATTAAACGTCAAAAATAGATATGTAATTTCATATCGTTCTCCTTCTCCTTCTAAATATATAACAGTACTTCACAATCAAATAAACAAAACAATGAATGAGACTAGCGATTATGAGCTTACCGATTCAGTATTCGCAATAGACAAGACAATTTTAATAATGACAACATAGTTTTATCACCTGCGATAAATTTGTCACGGGGAGGTTTATCATATCACATCCGATATAAGGCCTTGCTATGGTTGTAGGTCAAATGAAATTTATGAGACAAAATTGAATTGTAAAATTTTGCGCGGTAAAAAGAGAAAATAATAATAAAAAAGATATTTGCTTTTGTACGGAAACAACATTCTGCCTAGTCTACTGGCATTCAATGATTAAATCCCTTTACCCGCTCACGCGATACATGCAGCCGTAGACGCATACCACACCTAGAGGTGCCGGTGATGATTTTATACTGATTTATCGGATATCGAAGTTATAAAAGGTAAAAGAACTAATATTAATTGCTATTTCGGTAACTACTCTAGCAAACCATAAAGTTTTTAATGCCTGGGTCTGTCATTTAAAAAATAAAAAACTTCAAAAATACGTCACGACTATCGTGTGTTATTGTTTGGGCTGGTGATTTCGGTGTTTATTTATTGAAAACATACCGTAAGTAGCGTTTTTTAAGTTTACCCTGAATATAAATGTTTATAAACTATACTTTAAGGAGTAATTTCATGGTAAACGCTAGAACCACTCAAACGGAATATTATCATATTAATCCAAGTACACCAAAAATTTAATTAGTGCTTTTTAAGTGCAGGATTTGCGGTATATTACTGCATTTTATTTGAGATTTGTTGTTGGTAGTACGGAGGGTATTTATTTAGCAATGCAGAATAATGATTTTTATTTATAAAAACTTGTATTTAAACTAAATGCTTTTCTAATTTGCGGAACCAAATAGCCGCCATTTTGCGGTAGGAGGAGCGCATTGCGTGAGCGGTTACGTTATAGTACGTACTACCTGTCTAGGTGCTTTTATTAAAGTGCAATACAATATAACTAGTAGGAATCTACATAAACATCCAACACATAAATTACCCGTGCCTAACTTTTCTCTATACCTTAAGTAATTTAAAGGCCTAGATCATAACATATGGCGCAAAATATTGGTACAAGGTCACTTGTAAACACCCATAATCTGATAACATCAAAGAACTTCGTTATAATACTGGCCAGTAACAATTAATTTCGGCATAAAAAGTAACGTACAGTCAATGGTATGAGACAACAAACAAGTCACTCCCATTAATAGTCAAATATTTATTAAAATTAATTAAAGTTTATTATAAATTTTGAGTTATTTGATAGATAGGTATTACATATATGTATCACATAGTGTTGGTGAATACTTCCCATGTCATTTCAGTGAATGTTGTGCCAGCAGACCTTTGGACTTTTGTAATATTTTGCACTGTCACTACATAACTGAACAATTAAAACTTAATTATTATTTTGTTAACATCAATTTCGTCATGGCAACTTATAATAACGTCCTGGAGATGCAAAAGAACTTGGAGACTTCATTGATGCAGTGATTTGCTGAGTTTGATGCTGCACTGAAAGCTGCGTCACCTCAAGCGCACACCATTGGCAGCCTCACCACGGAGTTCCTATCATTTAAAGATCAGGTAGGCTGCATTCTGCAGCTGCTTAGGCAGCAGATTTCTAGTCTCAGCAACACTGTTGATTCCACAGAAATGCAGCACAGGAGGAAATATTTGCTGTTTGGTGGTGTGCCGGAAGCAACTGATGAGGATATTGTCTGCACAATTGAGAGCATCTGCCACAAAACTCTTCATTTGCCAAATGTTACTCGCAGGTCCATTGTTGCTCGTCACAGACTTGGGGGGGTTATTGAGGGCCGGCCTCGACATGTACTGGTGAGGTTTGCTGAGCTGGACATGCGTAACTCTGAGTGGTCAAAGAAAACTGCACTGAAGGGCTCCTCCATAGTGGTCACCGAGTTTCTGACAAGGCAGAGACAGGCGGTGTTCCTTGCAGCGCGTAGGCATTTCGGAATGCGCAATGTCTAAAACTGCTGATGGGAACATTAATGTGAAGCTGCCCAGGGCTCAACTGTACATTACCATCGCACGAGTTGAGAGCTGAAATTAATATGGTGAATAGATTATATAGTTAGCAGTGTAATACTAAAATATTAGCTTTAGGAAACTCGTAGTTTTGGTAATAAAAATTATTGAAATATTCGAAAATATATGATAGGAAACAGGTTTTATAGGTTAGGAAAGCACAGCGTTTGGTTGTTGCAGTATTTTTTTTTAAATAACGCAATAAAATAAACATTTTCGTAAAAAAAAAATGAACGGAACGAACGGAAACGAAAACGGAAAATGAACGGAACGGAATGTTTAATTCAAAACTGCGGAATTTTCCGCAGTATTGAATTAAACAGCACAAATTAATACGTAATTGTAAATTTAACATAGAAATTTACTATAATTAGTATGTAAGCTTTTATTTTTGAACAATTATTTTTTGTTGCAAAAAAATAACGACGCGTAAAGAACGCCATGTTGTTTGTTGTTGTTTACTGTTTGATATATGCATCAATTAGGATTTTGCGTTTTTGCCTGGTTTTAGGTTTAAATTTAGTTTTTCATATAACACAGGAAGTGGAGGTGGGGGGGTGGTTTGGGGGTGGGTTTTTCCCGCTAGGGGTTCGGGGGGAGGGGTTTACCCCGCTTTTTGGTGCGAAAACATGATTTTTTGAGGTTATTTTTTTCGAATTTTCAAAAATTAATATCTCGAAAACTATTAACTTCCTAACTTTGGAAATTTGCACGAAGATTTCCCTCCCCTCCCCTCCCCCCCCCCATTCCCCCACCCCCCTCCCACCCCTCAAATCGTGCGATGGTAATGTACAGTCCTTCCCTGCCCAGCGGTAAGAAACACCGCCTGACCACCACCGAGCAACTGGGTGTGTTAACTGCATCGCATGCCCCTGTGACGACTCCGACATCCACCGTGTCTCGTGCGACTGCTGCGCCAGTGCCGGCTGGTCCGCCAAAGGTTGCCGCAAAGAAGGTTGGGGAGCGTCGAGCTCGGCGAGAAATTTAATAACTTTCTTAATTATGTATTGTTACTTTGTGTAGTTTGGTATTGTGCCCGTCATTTTCTTTTTTTAACTTCGAATCACAGCCGAACTATACATAAATACAGATTCCCTTTAGTTTTCCACATATCTTTTAAACCTTCTGTTCAAACCTGTAATCTTGTGTTCATTTCATCCTATTTAGTTGTAACAACTTAGGTACTTACACGATGAAAGTTTAATTTTAATGATTTACGTAAGGTAGGCTAGTTTTATTTTTTAATTTCAACAAAAGTAATTAAGGTAGGCTAGGCAATCTGTAAAAATTGGATTATTTTTGTTTTTGATTTTGACAGCTGGTAGTAGTTCGGTTGCGTTCAGAAATTGTTCATGGAATGCTTTCTTTTTGTTTACTGGTGGATGGCGGGCCGATAACCAATGTAACTTGATTTATGTTTTATATAAGTCTTATAGTTTTTAATTTACGGTCGACTGGTGGGAACCCATACTTCGAAACTTTTTTTATATATATAAAAAACACACACACACACAAACGCGCACGCGCACGCGCACGCGCACGCACGCACGCACGCACGCACGCACGCACGCACGCACGCACGCACGCACGCACGCACGCACGCACGCACATTTTATTTTATATTAACTATTACTTTTTATACAATTCATATTTATTTATTATACCTCTATTTTTACCTTCGTCTTTTCTTTCTATTGATAGTGCAGAATCTGAGTTTCATAATACTGGTACCCTTGGCGATTCATTAACGCGCGAATTCCAAAACTTCACGAACTTTCAAAACGTCTGTCATATAAAAGCCCAAAGCATCCCTAGCCACTATAACGATCTACTTGATACTTTCTCTTCTTCTAAATTCATGCTATTCTGATTTCAGAAACCTGGCGTAAACCAAACCTTGCTTCTACATCTTTTAGTCTTCCTGGTTTCATATTACTCCGCAATGACCGCACGGGAAAGGGTGGCGGAGGCGTTGCCATTTACATCCGTGTAATGACGTTCCTTTCAAAATTCTTTCTTCTTCTCCCTCTCTATACTCCAGTTCTTTGTAACACTTGCTCATCGAAATCAAGGTAAAGGGTATAAAAGTGGCTCTAGGGGTTGTTTACTGTCCTTATAGATTACTTCTCTTTGTTCGAAACTTTACTCTCATCTCTCAGTGCTGAATACACTCATCAAATAATCATGGGCGATTTTAATACTGACCTCATGAAAGACAGCATGGAGCTCGCTCTTTGAAAGCAGTGATTGAATCTGTAGCTTTAACCATTCTACCTCTTGAGTCTACTCATCACAACGTAGACGCGTCGGATACCTGGCTAGATCTTATACTTGCTTTCTCTATTGATCACGTGGGCAAGGCTGGACAACTTTTGGCACCAGGTTTTTCACGACATGACCTCATTTACTTGAGCTACAAAATTAAACCACTTAAGGCTCAGCCTGTTACAATTCAACTACGTAGTTTCGCGAGACTTGACATGGAAGTGTTAAAAAAGGACGCGCAGGCTATTGATTGCGGCCCTACGTTGTCAGCATCAACAGTCGATGAGGCGGTGTTTTCACTAAACTCCACAGTTCTGAAACTTTTTGACACTCACGCGCCAATTCGATCTGTCAAACTAAAGTGCCCTCCTGCGCCGTGGATAACTCGAGCAGTCCGTATTGCAATGAAGACGAGATCGTGCGTTTAGGAAATACAAGTGCGACTGATGTGAGGAAAATTGGCTCTGTTTTAAAGCTGCAAGAAATAGGTGTAATGAAATGGTAAGAGCAGCCAAACGTAAACATATTTATGAAAATATTTTACATTCTTCCCCCGTTAACACCTGGAAATTCCTAAAATCCATTGGTGTAGGTAAACCGCAAAGTTCGTACAATATAACTTTTTCCTTCTCCTTAAATGAGCTGAATACTCACTTTGCCAAAACTGCAACTTTAGACACCAACACCAAACAACAAAGTATTGCATTTATTAGAGCACTGCCCAAAATTTCAAATTCTGTTTTTATTTTCACCTCAGTAACTGAAGATGAGGTCAGGAAAGTGGTTTTGTCAATCAAATCTAATGCTGTTAGGCACGATGACGTAGAATTATGGTTATGTGTATTTTAGAATGTATACTCCCTATTATCACCCACGTAGTTAATTTCTCGATGACGACTGGGGCTTTTCCTTCTCTGTGGCGAAATGCTCATGTAATCCCTCTTCCAAAAGTTACTAACCCCAGTCTCCTCAAGCATTACCGTCCCATCTGAATTCTTCCTTTTCTTTCTAAAGTCTTAGAGGCTATCGTTCACAAACAATTGTCTGTCTATGTTTACTCAAACAATATCCTTTCTCCATTTCAATCAGGTTTTCGACCAGGTTATAGTACTTCTACTGCATTGCTATAGATTGTTGAGGATGTAAGGAGGGGCATGGACTGTACTCTACTTACTGTGCTGGTCCTAATTGACTTCTCCAATGCATTCAACGTCGTGGATCGTGACCTTCTCCTTGCTACCTTAGACCACCTAAACATCTCTTCAACGGCAGCTCAATGGTTCTCTTCTTTTCTCCGCGATCGCCAACAAGCGATTCGTATTGATCGCTTGTTCTTAGAATGGTGTAAACTCACTCCCGGGGTACCTCAGGGCGGGATTCTCTCTCCTCTATTGTTTTCTATTTTCATAAATCTGATTACGTCCAGCATCAAATGTTCTTACCACCTGTATGCCGACGACTTGCAGCTTTATACCGAGGTTAATGTCGGTGGGATAAGTGATGCAATTGTATTAATTAATGATGACCTTCATCGCGTCTCGGTTTGGTCCCAAAGGTTTGGTATCAATGTCAACCCTTCCAAGTGTTAAGCCATCATCCTTGGAAGCTCACGCCTTTTTTCGTCTTGTGATCTGTCGTGCGTGCCACCAATAATGTTTGAGAACGTAGTGATTCCTCTGTCAAATCAGGTAAAGAACCTGGGGCTTATTATTGACACAGGCCTTACGTGGGATTCCCAGGTGTCTGACGTTTGTCGTAGGGTTACAGACACACTAAGAGCTCTATACAGGTTTAAGAACTTTCTTCCAATTCAAACCAAAACTCTCCTTGTTAAGCTCTAGTGTTGCCTGTGATTGATTATGCTGACTTGTGTTACAGTAACATCTCTCAAGTCTTTTTGAATAGATTAGATCGTCTTCTTAACAACTGCATTAGGTTTTTTTTTTTGGTCTGCGGAAGTATGACCACATCTCTGCTTTTCGTCGTCAACTAAATTGGCTTCCCATCCGTGAACGCAGGTCCTTAAGAATTTTAACCACTCTTTTCTCCATCTTGTTCGACCCGGCTGCACCTGATTATCTTAAATGTTCATTTCAATTTCAAAACACTCGGCCGGGTTGCGAATTTCGATCTTCCCGTAGCCTTAAGCTTTCTATTCCTTCTCATCGCACTAAT
>NW_020653854.1:19690010-19738282 GCF_003589595.1 Hyposmocoma kahamanoa
GCGGACACTTTTTAGCGCGGACCCGACGTCCATATAATTGTAAGTCAATGGAAAAAGTGATGAAATTTCTGTAAGTCAAAAGGTTAGTTAATTAGTTTCTTCTTCCTTACAATAAGTACCTAGTGTACATATTCCGAAAAAAATATGAAGTATTTTAAGATACTTGCTATATTTGTAAATCTAGTATGACAGAGATTTAGACTAAATTGAGAAGTAAAAATATGCAATTTTTATTTTAGTATTTTAAACAACCTTAAAGCCTCCACGCATGCTCCAGTTTCACAAAGCGTTGCTTTTCAGTCAGCGTCAAATGCAGAAGAAATTAGCAAAGAAAAAAATATAATCAGAAAAGATTGATTGATGATTGGCAGAAGATGTTCTTAATTTAAATCATGTATAATTGTAATGTATTATTTGCGTCTTTAACAATCCATTAGATATATAATATGTGATATAAATTGCACCCTTGGTGAAATCAGTAAATTATAAATTAGACCACATCCACAAAATGACAACTTTATGAACGAAATTAGTCGATAACTTTTTTATGCTTAAGTAGGTGAGTTATAAAATTTCACATATTGTAATATACATAATTCGTTTTGGTGCAATTCGTGTTATTTTTGTGACTTTCATGTAATAAAAGCACTTCTAAGACTGGTTTCAGAGCAGCGCGGATATATCTGCAGACCTCGGCTTGGACACCGGAACGAAGTAACACGTGTGGCGTTAGAACATGTCATTTAACAGTGACATGGATTGCTCCATACGGAACATGCCTCGCGTGCGCAAGCCACCCGAGCGTTCATTGTAGGCGACTGCCTTCCGTGAATATCCGCACTAAATGAAATACTCGACTCAAAGCACTGCGGATTCTACGCATGCGGATGGCCCGTAGGCGAACAGTCCGTACGAACCGTATGAACAGCTGTGAAACCAGGCTAATGTCACATGTGGTTTTATTACACTAAATGTACGATATGTATTAAATTAGAGATTTTTTACAGATTTTTTATAGGGAAATTAGATTTTGCTAGTAGGGACCTACAATGTTTCGTATTATAATTTGTATGTGTACAAATTACAAAAATTATTGCTCATTCCAACTTTTTTGCAGTGTGTATCAAAAAATTACTAGTAAGCAATATATCTAGGTGTAGACAATCTATTTATTTACGCCCCAGTGCCGACGTCGCAATCCTATTAACGGTTTTAAATTCAGGGGTATGTGGATAGATGGAATTTCAGCCACCGCTTCGGTTTCTATATTTATTGCGTTAATCTTTTATAGAAACTCCCCAAGGACCAGTCGGAATGGTCACTTTGTACTGGATAGTTGTTTGTTTTGTTTTCGTACACGCGTAATTAGTTTTCTGTGGTCGTTGTGGTCACAGTATTTTTACTTAGTGATTTATAAGTTATTTGTCTTAATTGCTTAAACGACAAAGTAATATAAATTGGGATGATACAATCGGATTCATTATTGCGTGTGTTAAAAAAATAGTTTTTTGATATGTTTCCACATGAACAATGAACCAACTGCATGCAAATTAAACTGATTTAAATATTACGTTTAACATTTATAATTTAATAAGTTCATGTGTTTATTTGTTGGAAAAGGCTCGGGTCTATATACAGTTAGAAGTACTTTTCATCCAACATTTTTTAAACTTCAAATGCAAAATAAAAGAATCAGGAATGTATATAATAATATACCAAAATCATCAGGGATACCATGCCTCAAGAGCGCATGACGGTTTGAGGGATTCTAAAAGACATTGTATTCCTAAATCTATTTCTAAACCTACACAACGTAGGTCCAATATCCTCTTTTTAACCCGTGCCGTGCGTTTGGGACACAGAATCCGAAGGGGGTTCACAAAACACCAACACAACATCGCAAAAACCGTCAACTGGCATTGTTTCTTTTTTTAAATAAAAATAACAAATAAAAGTGATTTTTTATTATTATTATTGAAAATAACGCCATTTCACATTCTACAATTTAATGAAAATACACAAAATTGTAAAGATCAAAGTTAAAAACCAAAATACCGGGTATAACCGGCGGCCATTCTTCATACTTTATACCCTATAAAGCAATTTCAAATTAATTGCAGACAAGATAAAATACAGAGACAATCAAAAGCAAAAAACCGTGTACTTTCCACCATACCCAATCCATACTCATTGTAACAGCAACACAAATTAGTTTCGTCTCAAACTGAATAAATATTTGCGTGGTTTAAATCGGATGTAGGGAAACAACGAAATTTATTTAAGAAGTAATTAATCAAAAACGTAGAGACGTAACGTTTCATATAACAGAGTGTGTTACCTATGTAAACAAACAATCTAGACGAGTTACATAGCATTATATAGATACAAAGCGGTGTTAATAATAAGCTTTCTTTTGTATAGTAATTGTTTACGCACCACAATTGAATAGTTGCAGTGCCTGCCACTCAGAACTTTAAACCACAAAGATCTGAAGAGCACTGCCACTGCGCACGTCACCCTGAGACGTAAGTTAACATGTCCTATGTGTTTGTAATTTCACCAGCACCGTTACCCGTCAAATACTAAACGTAGTAATGCTCACATTACTGCTCGGAGGGAGAAATCTGTAAGGTGGCAGTACTTCTAGTAAGTAGATGGTAGTTCTCTGGACAAACTCTGTTACAAAGAGCTCTACTGCTAGTAAAAATTTATTCATTCATAATTATTTAAGTCGTTGCATCGGCAGAACAGTTGCATCTGAATTAAGAGGTAAATAATTCGAATCCCATTGGCGGCAAGTATCTATGATATTAGTTTCATAAATTAAGTATGACACTTATGAGTTGTTAGTACCTCAACTTGAATTAAAATTTTTGCCGTACTAATACGGTTCATTTTGCTCGGGTCGAGCGCCATCTGCCGCGCCAGTGTACCTACACTGGCTTTATTTCAGAATTTATTTTTTACAAACAAAATTAATGCCATTTGAATTCAGTTGATATGAAAAAATCATTGGTAGGTAAAGTGTCTATTAAATACAACGGGTTTCTTGTAAAATTTCGAGGTAAGTTTGTGTTTTTTCTATAGTGAAAATTTTTAATGATCATGTTTTCGCATCGTATACTAACAACTGGACCTATATTCTCCATTTTACAATATATATTTTTTTAAGTGATTGATTCAAACACTTACACTGCTATACGGAATCAACCAAAGTCATTTGAGGTTGTGTTGACTCTAAAGTGCATTTTTAAACATTTAATAGTAATCCCCTTCGCAAAGGATGTAGGAAAACATCGTAATTAAACCTAATAGTCGGTCGGTCCATAATCATTGGTAAACATATATAGTAAAAGTGTCGGGCTATTATAGCCTATTCCTTCTCCTTAAAAGCAACCCGCTCTCAGCGCTGCACAAAAATACTGCGATGATTGTTACAGTACAGTATTACTGACATCACGTTTAGTTAAAGACTGCGTCGAAAACTGCGGGTAAACGTAATTTGAGTTTAAATTTTGTTGATAGGAATTGCCATTACAACCAGGTCCCATAAACGCGCGAAGACAGTAGACAATTGATTTTCATAAGAAATATCAATTCAATAAAAATTTAAATACAATGAATAGCGACATCTCTAGCCGGAGCTGGTAGTAACGTAATATCGTAGATTTCTCATAGATGGCGCTACGGCTAAAAAGTCGTTGAAAAACCAAATACAAAGACACGACGCCAGCACATAGAATATACGTGAGGTCCGCTGTTTCGTTCCGCGGCTTAGTTGGTATAGCGTCTGACACGGTATGCTAGAAGACGTCGGTTCGAATCCGGCCGGATCGAAGGATTTTTTTTTTTTTTTTTTTTTTTTTTATACCTGACAGGCAAATGACTCCACTCCACCTGATGTTAAGTGGAAAGTGGTATCCAAACGCGAAGGAACCTAGTTTCAAATTTTTTTATTTCAAATTTCAAACACTTTCTGAATGTCGATCTTTGTATTAATAATTATAACAAACTAGTGGAGTAATTTCGCATAAAAATAATTGAATATTAATGCAATAAAAATTTGAATATCATTGCAATCAAAATATACACACATCAAAAGTGTCTAGGGATCAAGTGAATATTTTTGAAATAAAAATTATTTAAGCAATATTTACCAAATCCAGTCTTCCAGGACGACTTCTTACTTTAATGCTTATGTTTTATTTAAGCGCTTACCCCTATATTTAATTAAAATAAACTAAAATTGATGTTTTTGCAAATTGTGGGAAAAAACTCAAATTAACGGCGTCAATTAAATGACAAAAAAATGGCGAAAATGATGATTTTGCTCATTTTTATTGTAAAGATAAGAAAATTAATAATCTGTATTTCCACCATTAACACGAATCACACAATTACAGCGATTTGGCATGCTTAAGATGAGTTCATCAAAATCACTTCGAGGAATGGCTGCCCATGTGTTTTGTAACAAGTCAAAATATTGTTGTAGAGTATGTACGGTATGCATACTCGGCACAGCTCTTCTTTGAAGCATATCCCATGCGTGCTCAATTGGATTGAGGTCTGGCGATTAAGCAGGCCACGGCAGAACGTTGATACGAGCTTCGGCAAGAATGCGTGTTACGACTCTAGCCGTGTGTGGACGTGCGTTGTCATGCATTAGTTGAAATGAATCACCCAACTGGCCTCGCAAAGGGATGATAACATCTGAAACAATCCTCTCTGCGTAAACTTGAGCATTGAGGTTACCCCTGATCCAAATGAGATCGGTTCTTCCGCCGATCCAAATACCGGCCCATATCATTATTGTTCCCCCACCATATGGATGAACTTCCTGACAATATCTCAAACGTTCATGACGTCCAGATGTTCTCCAAACTCGAGTACGTCTTGTATCCGGTCTCATACCGAAGCGGGATTCATCCGAAAAGCACACATAGCGCCAGTCTTCTTCCTCCCAGTTTCTGTGTTCGCGAGCCCATCGTAAACGGGTCCTGCGATTGCAGGGTGCAATAGGTGGAACTCTGAGCGGCCTTCGGGATCGCAGACCCACTTCACGTAAACGATTTCGGATTGTTTGATCGCTTATTAGCAAGCCTGAGGAGCTGTGGAGCCTCGAAACCAACATCATGGCGGTCATGGTACGATTCCGTCGAGCAGTATTTTGGATATACCGGTCCTGTCTGCGAGTCGTGATGCGAGATCGTCCTCCATGTCGCTCGGCCACGCAGCCCGTCATGCGATAGCGCGTCCAGAGGCGACTTATGACGCTCTGTGTAGTGTTAAGAGTGAAAGCCACAGCACGTTGCCTGGAACCAGCTTCCAACATTCCGACGGCTCGCATCATCACTTCTCGGGTTAAATGATGTCATCTCTCCATAATAATGTAAATTGTTTCGGTTCCGATGCAGATATTGTGATTTTGTCAAAACGCTATAACTCATTTTTATACAAAACCACATTGACAATCGATTTTCTTCTTATTATCGAATTTTAAACAATATTCCTTATTTAAATGTTAAAACTCACTAAAAAGTATCAATAGCGATACAAAAAAGTTAATATAATTAACCCTAATTGCAGCAATACTCTTAAACGTACTTGATCCCTAGACACTTTTGATGTGTGTATTTCGTAATTGTGAGCTCCTTCTGAAAGAGTTCGTCTAAGGAAGTACTGCCACCTTACCTATTTTTGCCGACATGCAGAAATGTAAGCATTAGTATTACTGCGTTCCGGTTTGGAAGGGTAAGGGTGCTGGTGAAACAAGCACATGGGACTTGTCAACGGGGTGACGGGTGCAGTGGCAGTGCCCCTAAGATCTTTGCGATTTAAAGCTCTGAGTGGCACTGCAACTCTTATTGATAGGCGTGTTACTTACCACCAATCCCACGACTTATTCGTCGCGTCACTTGATATTCTAAAAAAAAAAATTTGCCATGGATAAAGAGTTACAAAAAAAATATTTATTTATATTTTCTCTTAAGTGTGCTGGTGATGTTTATCTTGTATTGAGTGATACGCGTGATTGTATTTATTTGAAGGGTACTTTATTTTCTTACGACTCGAGAATTGATGATCTCACTGGTTTACGGTTTGAGAACTCTTGGCAGTACATAAATCGCGGATTCCGTTCCGGCCGAATTATTCAAGATATTAAAGGCAGCGGCAGTACAACAATACTTAATCTTACTGTTGTATAGGAATTTATTGAAATTTTCCAGTGATAAATTAATAAATAATTTAATGAACGCATGACAGAAATTTACATACACCAGCGCATTTAACGGAACAAAAAGTGAAACTTTGTTTAAATATAAAGGTTACTATTTACCTTTATATTTCAATAAATAAGAATGAGACATAAAGTAACAATTAAATTAACGTATTTTAACATTGACTTTGTACATTTATTGAAAAAAGTCGAAAATAACAAAATGCATTTTTGTTTTTATATTCTGTGACCAAGCAGACACGATTAAAATTTAAAAAGTATATCAGAGTTTAATAAAAATAATCCTTTTTTCAAAGAAATGTTTATGAAATTTACTAGAACGCAAAATAAGTTCGACTAACATTTATTAATAGAAAATTAAAATGATGCATGAAAAAATTACAATCGACTAATTTAAGTTCTTTGATTTTCGCTATTGTATAAAATGAATATGACTATTTTATCAGATTTAAATCGCGTATATTAGTTTTTTTCAAAGAAACCTATTTCGGGCTCTTTATATGTCCTAAGGACATAGCTGATTTAAAAGGTTGGTTTGTTTGAAAAAAGAAAGATACGCAATTGAAATCAGTCAAAATAGTTCATTTCCTAACTCGGCATAATTTTTATTTTCAAATTAAATCTAAAATCTAAACCAGGCAAACTTTTGAAAAAAACACTATCTTGTTTTGAGACTTTTACTAGTGTTCCGTTAAATGTCGGTATGTGTATTAAGTAAATATTGTATGGCTATTACCGAACCAGCTAACAAAACAGTGTGCCTATTAGCTATAAGACGTCAAGTACTACATATGTATGCCTTTCACTGCGAGGGTAATAAAGTGTGAACCGTGTTCAACAGTTGTA
This sequence comes from Hyposmocoma kahamanoa, assembly GCF_003589595.1. Taxonomy (NCBI): domain Eukaryota; kingdom Metazoa; phylum Arthropoda; class Insecta; order Lepidoptera; family Cosmopterigidae; genus Hyposmocoma; species Hyposmocoma kahamanoa. Next base: position 19,697,095 of record NW_020653854.1, read on the forward strand.
TAGAATCTGCGGTCTCAAGTACGTGTCATAAAATATAAGCTTATTATTTTTATAATAGCTGGGTTAATAGAACTATTAATTGAGTAACTTCATAATTAATATTTGACTTATATAAGAAAATTAAAACCTTTGTTCTCTAATACAATAAATTAAAAACAATATAAATGTATTAATTTCTAGGTTATTTAACATTCGAATCTATTGCACAACTTTCCGAAATCAAAATAACTTATAATTAACGTTATGATTGATTACCTAATGAAAAAGTAATTAAAAAATATTAAAAGTTTCCGTATAAAAATAGTTCTTAATGATTCTCTTGCTTATTTAGTAAAAATGTACGAGATAAATCAAAATAACGCTTCGGTGTTGAAAAATACGAAGGAGTTTGCAAAAGGTTTAGGTCGAATGTTCTACATTATAGACCCTAACGATACAGTGTACGAAAATGTTAACGATGTGCCTAATTTCTACGTGCAGGTGAGTGGAATTAGCCTTACATATCCTGTTATTATCAATATGAAACTCATAAAGATAATGCGAACTTGTAACCACATGCAAAATTTTATAACTCTCGTTCTAAGTTCGTTCGTAGAATATTTAAATCTCTTCTCGGAAAAGTTTTGGAGATGTGGCCTTATTATACCAAGAGTGCGAAAAAGTAACGCAATAAAAACCTCTTTACAAGAATATGCAGTTTTAAAGCTGCTAATATTACAGCTTGTTTACCATACACCCAAACGCTTCACACGCCCAAAGAATTGCACTTTTACTGATGGTTAAAATTGTAACACGAGAAATAACCACCATCAAAACTAAAAAAGCGATCTTGTTATCGTATCGATGGAATACACTATTATTATTGTAGCTTAGAAGTTATTTCCGCTACTGGCGTCATCAGTATAGCCGCCATGCTGAAGTGTGGAACGTGTTTGCCATCGTGATGAAAAGATTCTACCTACCTACTACCTACTCGCCTATTGTTACCCAGAGTACACCAGACGTACAGAGAACATGAATACTCTGCTATTGTGACGACCAGGGCCGGTACTAGCCCATATATCGTCCAGTTGCTATCAATAAACCTGACGCCGTAATAGATGCAGTTATATTTTCCCCTGTGATAGAAAATTCGGATGCATTATGATGCAATTATAAATGGTGTTGGGAAATAATAGTCCATTTGCTTCGCCTCCATGTAGGATCTTCGGAGGCATCGCGAGTGGCTGCGACGCTCGGTGCCCCCTTAGGCTTAACTCACACTGGCGCAGAGTCGTTAGAGCCTATGCATATGACGTATATCGTACGTGCCGACGACGCATAAACGTGCTTCATTTGCGCGAATATGTGCCTCTGACGCACTGTAGTCGCAGGTATGTATCGCGCATTTTGACAAAGGGTAGTTTTAATTTTAGTTTTGTTTGTTAATTTCAGTTAGTTTTTTAAAATGAAGCAACTACGTGAAATTCTAAGTGTAAACTGCCGTGGAATATATAAGCGTCTCGCTTGCAACGTGATGTTGGCGCGCGTTTTAATCGATTCACTACGGCGTCTCTGCGGCACGTATACGCGCAGATGACGCGGGTATAAAATACGCAATGTGCATTGGCTCTTTAGACCCTACGTCCGTGCGCCGTAACCCTGCACCCTAGGTAAAGCCGGCACTGGCGATGAGACTCCTTTCATGCACCTTCAAAAATGTTTCTGTATTATTGTTCCCAAACGAAACCGTAAAGGAAATTACTTTTATTTTTAAAGTGTATGTAAGTATTATAGTGATATGTAAATATTACAATGATAATGTAAAAAGAGATATTATATATATGGAGATGGTTGTCTTTTCAACTTTAGGAAGTATATTGGATAAATAATATGCCAAATACTCAAACTATATACTTGCTTTCAAGCTAGAGAATTCCCTGTGATATGTGTATTAGAGTACATAAATTCACTCTAGGGTACTACCCACAACACCCAGAACCCCAATCAATTTGGAAAAGTTAATTTTCCAAATTGACCCTACCGGGAATTGTACCCGTTGGGCCTCTGAGGTCATTTTATTTTCAATGTCGCTGCTAAGGCTTTTACTCATATGTTTCAATTATATATTATCTTTAGGACTTTTCTCACATTTTAGCTTTTAAAATCCGAGTATATGGTGTTAATTTACTTGTCAGATTTTGTGAGGCTTTGCCAATAACTTGCGGTTTTGCGGTTTTGACATCAAATATGCGCACATTCTAAGGTTACCTGAGCAATATAGAAACTTAGTTCATCGAATTGAGGACAGGCTTTTTCTATCTAATGTCTTTGTTATTTCCTTTCACGTGCAACTGGTTTGCATATTACCATAGACCAGAGGACTGTTAATCGCGACACAAGCCAGCGTAGTTGGGTATTTAGTATCTATTTGTACACCAGATGTTGCGACGAGTACCAAATAGCTATTTCTGTAACTAATATGTTTTACATTGACAAGGTGCAATTTATATAAGCTACTCTAATTCCTAGTGATAACAAACAAATCAACTAGATGGCGCTTATTACACAGATTTTTATTTTGTAGAAGATTAGCGCCATCTACCCATATTAGGATGCGTTAATTTATAAATTAGTTTGTAACACACAATGCCATCTGTTGGCACGCATATATAATAACAAAGTTTATAGAAATAATTTTAGCTCGTGATCAAAATTTGAATACGATAAGGAAAAAACTGGCTGCTTATAATTCATATCAAAGAGGAATTAATTGATATCCACGGCCATTTACATAATATAAACTACTTCCAGGCTATTAATCAGCGCCATCTGAATATAAGACGGAATTTTGAACTTTTTTAGGGTTACGATCTACAGTATGGAGATTAGCAGTCATCTAGAGATATTGGTCCATGATATTACTAAGCAATTATTACCAAATATGTTAAATGCTTAAGTTATTATTAACAGTAGAGGAAAATACTTTACATATAATTTATTTCTTTCTCCCAATAGCTTAGTTAAAAATATTACATTGGCAGTATGTACAAATCTAGATATAAACAAATAATACTATAATTGTAGACTGGTGTCTAAGCTACGTAAAAAACCTGTGTTACGTTTGTCGTGGTAAATCTGTATGTTTCTCAAGACCAAGAACTTTACGAATATTATACTGTACATATATTCGTAGTAACTTAAAATATGCCTCCCACATCTGAAGTCCAAGATACCAAGTCTATATCTACAGAATTGAACGAGTCTAAAATAAATAAATTAAATTCTTATGATATAAAATGAGTAAAGTCCCATTTAAATGAAGAGTTTATTGCACGCTTCGTGACGCAAGCAACTTAATCGCCTCCTCGACTGTTTACCAATGGTTTACACAGAGAAAAGTGTAGTAAGGAGATCCTTGCTTACGAGTTTTCGACTTGGCTAAACACGATCTCGTTTGACATTTTTTCAAGTTCATACGATTAGCATACAAATCAGTTCGAACCGTTTTGAGTGCGAGAATTGCCATTCGAGTTCAGTGATTACTGCGGTATTGACTATGGATATATCAAAATGACGCAAAAATCATTCAAATTTGGAACTGCTGATTAAAGGCCCATTTAGATGGAGAGAGTTTATCGTACGCTTCGTGACGAAAAATCGTAAGCGGTTCTCGCAAGCAATAATCGCCATAAGATTATCGTATCATAATGTTTACATTCAGGAAAGAACTAAAATCTCGCCTACGATTATGTCTTACAAGACTCGCAGGCAACTTAATCGCCTCCTCGATTGTTTACACAGAGGAATATGTAGTAAGAAGATTCTTGCGTACGAGTTCTCGACTTGTCTAAACACGATCTCGTATGACATTTTTTCTAGGTCATATGAGTATCGCACAAATCGGTTCGAACCGTTTTGAGTGCGAGAATTGCTATTCGAGTTCTTGATTACAGCTGTTACAGTGATGACTGCGGTACCTATTGATTACGTATATATTATATCAAAATGACGCAAAAATCATTTAAATTCGGAACTGCTGACAATATTAAGTTCATTGAACTTTATAGAAGTTACGAGTGTTTGTGGAATACTGAACACGAACATTACAAGAACCGAGATGAGAGAAATGCAGCACTTAATGCATTTGCAAGAGAATTTGGAATAGAAGAGTTTGGGGCGAAAGAAATATCAGGGAAAATTAAAAAAGTTTACAAGAAGTAAAAAATATTAGTTCATCTTTGGGGACTGGAGGTGGAGCTGAAAATGTGTATGTGCCTAAATTACCCTGGTACAATTCCTTAGACAGTTTTTTGAGAAAGTCTTCAGAATTTCGTACTACTTTCTCAAAATTGGTGAATATTTAGTAAACACTTTTTTATATCTAATTAGACAGTGACAAAAAGTCAAATTTTGTTTATTTTTTATTTCTAGAAAATGTTTAGATATTACAATAGCATTGCATTTTCTTGCCACGGTACAGCTCCGCGATTATTAAAATAATCGCAATACTGTTCACGAATTGAAATTGCTTTTCTGGTAAAGTTTCCGTTATTTTGCGAATTCAGATCTTCAAAGGCGCCACTTCTATAGTTTTCTCTCCATGTACTTGGTCGTACGCCAGATCCTGTTTCTTCATCTAAAAACTCTGGAGGAGTGTATGAGTTCAGCGATGTTTTTCTCAACCAATTATGTAAGATACACGTCGTTTTTACAATAACGTCTATGTTTTTGGGCGCTAATCCTATTGGCCTTTCGTAAATCCTAAATCGTGATACTAAAATACCAAATGCGTTTTCGACAATTCTCCTGCATCTGCCTATACAGACTATCTACAATTATAAATATTTTGCTCTTTTCATGAATTATTTCGTCGAGGGTATGGTTTCATTAGGTAGGGTTTTAGAGGGAAAGCTTCATCTTCAACAAAAACAGCATCGCTAGGCAAGTCCAGTGTATTTTTTTCGATAGCTTTTGTTAATGTACTTTCATTGAATGTACCACCATTGGAGTTTCTTCCTTTCGCTCCGATGTTTACATATATAAAGCAGTAGTCGTAATCAACACATCCCAAAAGAACAATACTGAATATATTTTTATAATTGAAAAATTCTGATCCTGTTCCTGGAGGACATTTAATCAGTATGTGTTTGCCGTCCAAAGCTCCAACACACGTAGGAAAATTCCATCTAGATGCAAAGCCAGTTTGTATATTGACCCATTCTTGTTTGGTCCTTGGTAGCTAAAAAACGAGTAACATTATTATTATTTTTAAATTTCAGATAGATGAGTCTACCCCAAATACACCTAACAGTCCATTTAATGTGTCAGTGGTAAATAATGATGAAACACATAGTTTCCAAATTTTAGACTCCGTTAGCGATATAGTAGATTTGACACCAAAGCCAACCTAAACTAAAAATACAAAGACCAGAAAGTTGGACCTTGATTCAGCCATTGATAGATTAGATGGTATTGATAAAAGATATAGGCAATATGAGGACGATTTGGACATGTTTGGGAATTATGTAGCGTCCAGCTTGTGCAAGCTTAATGAAAAAAATATGATATTTGCTCAGGATGAAATCCAGGCAACATTCTCAAAGTTTAAACTCAGAAATTTAAAAGAGACTACTCCAATGCCGGATTCTCCATTTTCAAGACCTGATAGCGATCTACAGTGGTGGAATGCAAGCGTGCACGATCACACTGCTAGTGATTTTATTTATATTTTTAATTATCTTTATGTTATTTTGATTGGTAATTAATAAGTGAATTACAAGCAAGACTGATGTTGAATAAATACATAAATATATTGATTTTGAAATGAAATAATAGTTTTTTATTCATACCTTAAGAAAATATTCCAACGCTATATAAATAGCTTGCAAAACTTTAACCAAAAAGCTTATGGTACACCTAGGTACTGTAAATATTTCTGATAACGTTTGAAAGGAATCCCCTGTAGTCAGAAACTTTAAAGTTATTTCCAATTTTGTACGAGCGACTATAGCTTGACGCATATTTGTATCTTTTTTTGTATAGACGGTCCAATTTCTTGAAGTAAATATGAAAATTTGGTTTTCGTAACTCGAAACATATTTTTGAATGTCTCTTCATCTTCCAATTCTAATTCCAGACACAAAGTATTAGATGAGATGCTCCAAAAGTGTTTCTTCTCGATATCCATTTTTTGACCCAACATCTTTTTTTACGTTTTCTTTTCATTAATTTTTCTCTTAGAACAGCAGAGATAATTAAAACACCCTCGCGCACTGCACTCATGGTAGCGACTGGCTGGCACAAAAACTCGAAATGCGACTTTTGCTTTCAACTTCTGTTTACACGGAGACGTTCAATATTCAAAGGCGAAGCGATTATCGCTTAGATGGAGGGCGATAATCGCGAATGTTTAGACGAGGAAAGTTTTTTATATCCTTTCGATAATCGTATGTTCGACACGAGAAACTCTCTCCATCTAAATGGGCCTTTATTAGTTCATTGCGCTGTATAGGAACATACTTTTTTTAAATTTTATTACATTTCTTAAACCAAAATTTTTTTCGCCCTTGTTTCGTTAATTTTTGTCTTAGAAAAACTATGATAATCAAAACACCCTCGCTCACTGCACTCACGATAGCGACTGGCTGGCACAAAAACTCGAAATACGATTTTTGCTTTCAAGTTCTGTTTAAACGGAGACGTTCAATATTCAAAGACGAGGCGATTATCGCTCACGTGGAAGGGCGATAATCGCGAATGTTTAGACAAGGAAAGTTTTTTATATTCTTTCGATAATCGTATCTTCGAGACGAGAAACTCACTCCATCTAAATGGGCCTTAAGTCTTATAATTCTTGCAACTGCCCAGGTCTCTGTAAGGATCTGAATCTATTACCTCAAAATATTTGCTGAAAAATCTTTGATTAAGCATGTATCCTAAACATTATAAATGGTTGACTGCTTTGACTTACTGGGTGATATTTCGTACTTATTCCATGGGACACTATCACCCTACTGTCGTTCCCTTAGCGAGGACTAACCATAGACAAAATAGTTTTCAATGTAGAGGTAGCAAGAGCTTGGATAATGGGCTGAGCAATCATGACCTCGATGTTGATATATTCAATTGTAATGTTGATGCGCTAAAGCGTAAACTCATGGACATTATATTTAATTTTATTGAATAATTTGTGACTGTTCGCGCAGTTATTGGGTTGTTATATTTATGTAAGTGCATGTTGTTAAGAAATACTATTCATTGTTCGTTTGTTTAATGCCCGTATATGATTTGTCTGAAGCTAAAGGTGGAAACCTGTAATTGATTTATGTTGTGTTTATGTTTATTTTCCTGTTTTTTAAATGTAAGAAACCGTCAATGTAATAATAATAATTTAAAATCTATTTTTGATTTTAGTGATCTAAATGTACTTTTACGAAACAGCCATGTTTGGTGGAAATGGTTAGTTTCCAGTTCCAAAATCTTCACCTTACCTGATAGTTGTTATTCCTTGATTCATGCATAAAATCGAGTTTCATATACATTGAAGTATGATGCAGGTTTTTTGTAAAGTATACTTCATTTGGGATTATATATATAACGTAGGTACTCACGAGTCCTGTTCTTTTTCAGGCATGGCCATATTTCTTTACTTTTATGGTATTGGAACACATCATTCTGAAGTTGCAAGGGAAGAAGGGTGTACGTCTCAGTGATGGAATTACTAGTATATCCAATGGAATTTTCTTAGAAGGTGGCAGGTATATTTCAAATAATAATTGTTTACTAAATAAAAAATAATGACGACACTCGAATGAACACTACTCTATTTTTTTGGTCAGTTTCTGTTTTTTTTTTTTTTTGTTAACAGCCATATTTATTTACTAATATTATGTTCTCCGAATTTTGGGGAAAAAAATAAAGAAACAAGAAACAAAATTTGAAAAAAAGTAATTTTGTGAAAAATAAACAAAAAAATAAAAACAGAACAGGTCCAAAAATTAAGTTGGCGTAGTGTTCATTGGAAGTGTCGATAATAATAAATAATAAGAACGTGGCAGACATCCACTCTAATTACCCGGTATCAAATTAATAATTCCCTGCACCATGAGTTGTTGCTCTGGTGCAACGGAATTCACTCCGGGGTACTACCCAGAACACCCAGACCCAATAGAGAACTAATTTAGAAAAGTTCATTTCCTAAATGAATCCTACCGGGAATCGAACCTGGGACCTCTACATCCAACACCTACAGTGCGAGGTCGTCAAAACCTACAAATCAAGACTATGACCGCTTTCCTATAATGATGCTTTCCTATGATGGCAACCGCCACAGAGTGACTAAGCTTACTGGTAATGGATTTATTTTACAATTCTAAGCAACAAGCCGAACAAGACATGCTCCTGGTGGCAAGCAACATGCTCATAACAATTGCAGTGCCCTTTCAAAGCTTTAAATAGCAAAAATACGAGGCCCTTTGCCGCTGCGCCCGTCACCCTGAGACACAAACCTTACAAGTCCCATGTGCCTGTATATTCGCCAATTTGTACACAGAAAACCGTTACTTACTACAACTTTGCCATCTACTGTACAAAATACGCGGCAATTTACAGCTACTTATTATTGTTGTGGGCAATACTTTAGTAGCAGTAGAACTTTTTGGGAAAGAGTTCGTCCAGGGTAGTACTACTGCCACCTTACCTATTTCTGCCGCCATGCAGTAATGTGAGAATTGCTGTGTTTCGGTTATGAAAATTATGGTTCTGATGAAATTACAGGCACAGGAGACTTGTCAACTTATGTCTCAGGGTGACAGGCGTAGTGGCAGTGGCCATTGCAACTGCTATTAACAGGCGTGTCGCTTAACACCAGGCGCACTACTTGTTATTCCTGCACTTGGTATCATAAAAAAAATTTGAAAAAAAAAATGTTTGGACTGCATCTGTGTTGGCTGAGATGGTGAAGTCTTTAACCAGTTATGTTTAATATATTTATTTCTTTCATTATTTAAATTTATTCTTTAAAAGATAAATGGCAATAAAATCAAACATATTAATGAGTAGGTACTAATAGCAGTACATCTATTTGCGCTAAAAGGGTGATATGGCAGAACAACCTGATTTTCCTTTAACAGATTGGTATGGCGTGGCGCTGAATCCTATCTCTACACCTGGATTTACTCTAACTACAGACTTCTGGATTTAAATTGGGAATACGCATCGACATGGCTACTCGCTGCGTTAGGCGTCGACTTTTGTTATTATTGGATGCACAGAGCGTGTCATGGTAAATAGCATACAATTATATTGTCATATGGTTTCATAATTGGCAATTCTTACAAAATCTCGAAATTCTTGTCCTTTAGGTTTATAAAAAAAGTATGTGATTATTGCCGCAAAATTAATATTTAATAGCAAATATACTTCAATTGCTACTAATACCTACATAAAATGTTGACTAATGTATTTAAATAATACAATAATCAATAATAATATAAAAGTGTCCCAAAAATCATTCCCTGTCTATGTTCTAAGTTCCATAAAACAAACAAAAATAGCCTTTAAATTTTAAGCATTCGATCAAATAAAATGTGTTTTAACGAAATTACACATATCCTGTAGTAAAAACATGGTAAATAAATTGAAATATATATATATATTCCCTCACACTTTTACCTTCACTCGATTTCTGAACGAATTTTTAATCTTTGGCAAGCGCATTTGCAACTTATAAAAACTTTTGTAACTGTAAACGTTTCAAAATGACGAAATACGACTTATGTGTTAAAAGTTTCTAGTGCGAAAAGATTTAATTTAAAATTCTAAAACTTACAGTTTTGACAGCCATTCCCTCACGTCATATAAAAAGAAGTTAAGCATTTGATTTTATTTATTAATTATACACTCAGATGAATTATTAGCAGCAGTTAGCTTACACAAAATATTAAGTCTAAAAGTAGGCTTATGTCGCTATTTTATCTTGGTTTACTTTGATTTCGTCATTCCCTCACCCTCAAATGTTCTGACTGTCCTACACTTTTTCTTAAAAGTTATTTATTTTGGAGACCACTATATCATCAAAAACTGTTTACAGAAGTACTATGAAATTTACAAAAAAATAAATACAAATTCTTCCTAATCTTTTTCATAAATATGGAAAGTACGAATTTTGGAACTTCATGAGATATACCCAATTACATAATTATAGCATGTACTGCGTATAAAGTTTATCATTCCCTTCTTTTGAAATCAAGAATTGATGTAACGAAAAAAATACTGTGTAGCCTTTGCTTATCCATTAGTATTCTGACTAGTGAACGTGTTGTACCGTGGCTAATATTAAGAATATAGTAATCACAGTTTACTTCTTTTTAATTTCTCTGAATATTTTTCGTATTCGTCAGTGTAATAAAATTACATTATCAAAACCTCTCCGCCTACTAAAAAGACACTTTTTCGCGAATATATTTAATATAATGTCGGAGTATAACCGTAAGGGCAACGTTGAGGAATAGACCTTTTTCACTGATTTATTCAATTCAATTCAATTCAATAATTTATTGCAAAACCATAATGTACATAATAAGATGTTACAAATGTAGTGAGACCAGTATTATGGGCCCTGTCGGGCACGCAACATAGGAGCTAGGAGAGAGGAAGCGCAATTTTATAGTAGTGTTTTATATACAGTAAGTATTCTAATCTTATTTATCATAGGTACTATATACTATATTATATTGTTATAAAATTTAATTTAAAAACAACCTTAATATTTATCATCATTTTGCGTGGCCAATGAATGTATTATCTATTAAATATTCGTTAATAGTGTAATAACATTTTTCGGATAGGAATAGTTTTAATTTTTTTATGAAAATGTTGTCATTGTTTTCATTTTTTATATTTTCAGGTAGTTTATTATAAATTTTAATAGAAGAACTGTAGGTACTAGAGGAGTTAATTTTTAATCGTGAAGTCGGCAATACTAATTTATTTTTAAGTCGTAAAGAGTACTTACATGGGATATCTTCACGTTTTTTATAAAATTGTTTATTTTTCCTGACAAATTTACTTATTTCCAAAATATATAAACTGGACAGGGTTAATATTTTATATTTAAGAAAATATGGTCTACAGCTATCAGTCTGGTCAATATTGACTATTATTCTAATTAACTTCTTTTGAAGGGTGAATAGAGAGGCTGCATACGTGCTGTTACCCCACAGAATGATGCCGTAACTGAGCCAAGCGTGCGCGTAGGCATAGTAGGTTGTTATTGCCGTCTCTATGTTTGTTGTCTTTTTTACTTCGCGCAGTGCGTATGAAAATCCTGCTAACTTAGACTTTACTCTATGAATGTGCGATTTCCAATTTAAGTGGGTGTCTATATTTAAACCGAGCAATCTAAATTCCTTAACTGATTCTAAAATTGTACCATTGTAATCGAATTTTAAGTTTAATGAAGTTTTTTGGTGGGGATGGAAGGGCATTATTTTAGATTTAGAGAAATTAATTTTGAGATTATGATCATTTAACCAGTCTGTAGTTTTAGTCAGAAGGACATGAAGTTTGTCATATATATCAGTGTCGTTTTGACATGATGTAAGCAAAGATACATCGTCAGCAAACAATACACAGGTTTCGCCTATAGCCGTAGGAAGGTCATTGATGTATATCAAAAATAAAAGACATCCAACGACACTTCCTTGAGGAATCGATGCATTTACTTTTTTAAAATCGAAGCGCACGCAAGAAATATTTTTAGTATTGGTATCAAAGCATTCGATCTCAACAAATTGCTGCCTATCCTTTAAATATGAAGCAAACCAGGCGTGAGCAGAGCCTCGAATACCTATCCCGTATAGTTTACCTAATAGTATATTATGGAGGACCCTATCATATGCTTTCGTCATATCCAATAAGATACCTACACCGTATTTCTTCCTGTCTAATATTTTGACCACCTCGTTAACATACTTATATACTGCTAAAGCTGTGGAGCGATTTCTTCTAAAGCCGTTCTGACAGTCATCAAATATTTGGTATTTTTCACAAAATTTAGTAACGCGACTGCAAATGGCCTTTTCAAAAATCTTAGATGCAGTCGGCAAAAAGGCGATTGGACGATAGTTGTTTGGATCGGTTTTTTCGTCTTTTTTGTAAATAGGTTTTATGATAGTGTTTTTTAGTTGTGATGGAAAAGTGCCTTCGTTAAATGATTGGTTTATTAATAAAGTGAACGGTAATGTTAATTCGTCAGCGCATTCTCTGATTAAGTTAGGTGGGAGTTCATCTATGCCGTGGCTTTTTTTATTTTTAAGACATTTAATAATTTTATTCACCTCAGGACAAGTAACTGGGCTTAGATACATGGTATTTTTGGGTCGGTCGGAGAACAGAACGACCACAAGGGACACCGTGTGTCGCCGCGTCATTATTACATTCACCGATTGAGGCGAAAAAGTTGTTAAATAAATTAGCAACTTGTTTTGGATCTGAGGTCATGATATCATTTACTTGTAAATTTATATTACATTTTTCTTTTCGATTTATTTTATTCGTCCTCTCATTGATTATTTGCCACATAGTTTTTACTTTGTTATTCGAATGTTTTAATTTATTTATGAATTGATTTCTTTTTGCTCTATTAATAATTGTTTTTAATGTTTTAGCATAGATTTTATAATGTTGTTTTAATGTTGGGTTATTTATTTTTGTTGTGAGTATTTTTAACAATCTTTTATTTTTACAGGATTTTTTTATTCCTGCTGTTAACCAAAATTTTTTTGGGTTTGTTTTTAGTTTAATTCTGCGTTTTGGTATAGTTTCGTCTAGTAATGTTATTAGCCTAACATGGAACATATTGTAGTTTTCATTTATATTTTTGTAGTCGAATAATATTTCATTCCAGTTTATTGAGTGTAGCTGTGTTTTAAAACTATTTATTGTTATTTTATTAAAGATCCTTTTTTGTGTGTACCAATTTGGTTGGTTAGATTGTTGAAGTAGTTTGATTCTTATAATGGTAGCTGAGTGATCTGAAAACCCTAGTTCCTCTACCGTAGTAAGCAAACCATTACTAAAGTTAGTAAAGATGAGGTCCAGGCAAGTAGATGAGGTTACTGTTACATGGGTTGCTGTTTTGATATGTTGACTAAATTAAGTCAGGAAATTAAAAAATTAAAAAATTTAGTCAGGAATTAAATTAGAACCGTGGATTGAAAGTGAATAGGTCATATTCACTCTTCGTTATCAATTCGTTCTGCCGGCTGTGGCGAAATATTAACGACAGTTAATTGAAATTAATTCCATTATGCACTTTACAATTTTAAAAATTATTTAATTGACTATTCCCATCATGGACCCCATACCGCTATGGGGTCCTTCAAACGAGGCGTGAAGAGACATCTTGTAGGCATACAGAGTGGAGGTGGCTAGGGCAGTGATTGTATCAACACTGCACTAGGTTCTTTCACGTTTGGATTCCATTTTACATCAGGTGGAATGGAGTCGTCGGCCTGTCATGAATAAAAAAAATAAAAAAATTTAAAAGTACAAAAGATGAATCAGGCTAAATTGGATTTTGAATGTCACGCGGCAAGTTCACAGAGAGCGGCCACGCTTGTTCACTTTTCAAGCATCTCACACAAAAAGCGCATTTTGGCAACGCGCGCTCGTATAAAGCATTGACCATCAACTTCACTGTTTATTTGATGTATATTATATCATAGGACTACGTCAGATGACTGATTAAACTGAACAGATTCAAACGACACGAGTGCCATTCCATTTGCAACCTCACCAAATTTGAGCTGTCAAACTGACGTGACATTTGTAAGCAAAGAAATCATAATCGAGACTATTTAATGTGATTCGTAGATAGTCTAGTGAATCGTTTCTCTAATAAATAATTAAAAAACAACACCTACTAATATTAGCTAAGATTTAACCTTTCGAAAACACATTACGTACACAATGAACCGAATTCTTTTACATTATCTTAAAATTGATAACTGTATCCGACATATGCATTTCTTTTACAATGCTTCTCCCTTAGTACATGCTAATAGGTGTATTTATCGAAGCTGAAACTTCGTCATAATAATCTAAAAGCTCGTAGTTATATAAAATATTACAACTACGAGCTTTGGGATGCTCGATTGCTCTGTTTAATCGACCCGTCAAAATGTATTGAGAGCTAACTCGTTAAGCAATTTCCTCTCACAAAATGTCCAATAATCTTTTTAGAAAAGAGATAGTCGCGTTAACATTTCTTTGTCACAATTTAAATTTTCTTTCTAGTCTCTAATTCAATTATTTTTACATCCCGTTGCACGTTGTAATATCTTCTAAAATTAAACATCTATATATAGATGAAAATATTAATAACAAGAAAGTTTAGTCTTACTGCTAATTGCTAACTTACTTTTAAATTATTTTATTTATTAACAAGATGCTTGTACATATTTCTACCCTTCAGCTTAAAAAATATCTACTTTTATTTTAAGTTTAAAACAAGCTCGAATGAATTCATTTTGGATTCAGTAATAATAAGATCGGAGCACACGATTAATGTATTTCCGTCCCATTTCAGAGCATCGCTCCTATCGGTGTAACTCCTTCCGAGCCGCTCGGCTGTAAGCTCTTTCCTGGACCTCTTTGTGCGACGCTACATTTCTTTTCCCATTTAGGTAATCTGTAAAAGGAGTACAATATACGAGTTTGGGGCGGTTTCGTAGAACTCGTCGCGCCCGTCTCATCCGCCTAACTAATCCTTATCTTCACCTAACTTGCTTTTTTCGAACTTTTCTTTGTCGCATAAGGTATACTCCCTCCTATTCTCATTGAGATCATCAAACTTCTTTATTATTTTACGTGCGTTAACATTTGCACATATGTCAGTCTCTTGGTTTAACCTATTTTTTCTATTCACCTTCGACTGTTCTATTAATTTACAACCACTAATTGGAAAAAATGGTTATTTTTTTCATTCAACCTGACACTGGCATCAGTGATTTAGACATCAAGCTGCTAATAAATTGATACAAAACACTTTTTCAGAGATACACGTGCTGTGGGCACAACACCAAGTCCATCACACTTCTGAAGATTTCAACATGGGCGTTGGCATTAGACAATCCATTCTACAAGGCTGGTGTGGATTTGTAAGTATCAAATCATAATCATAAAAAAAATATAATGAGGGAAGGGGTTACGTTACTGTTAATAGCATTTTAAATAATTACTCGCTGAAGTTTCCCCAGATTCCAGTTCAGAATGTTGACGCCTACCTTTACTTATGGATAGTTTTAATAGCAGCACACTTTACTTATTGTTTGAAGTTGCACGCAAAATAAACAAAAGATAATGAAATTTACATCTTGAAAGGTTCTCTATGTGAGTCACAAAAATAAATATATACTTAAACTTAAAAGCCGCTCAGAGTATTATATTTCAAGCATCTGCAAGTGTTGTTTACTAATTTAACTTGTTTGTAATGCGATTCTCCACAAATTCTGTTTAAACGCTTTCAAACCAAGAAAGGTTTACGCTTACTTGTATTAATCACAACCTATACATACACTCACACATATATTACGCGCCCTTGTTTCGTTTGGCGTAGGCAGACACCAAAGCCTTCAACTTGGTACGTTCCTGACACACATCTTTCGCTTCATCAACACGCATCAGTGCTTTCATATATGCTCGTCAGGTTACGGGTAATCTTGACCTGGCCTTTCTTTAAGACGTCCTCAATTTGATCATGGTAAGTTTGTCATGGTCTGCCGTTACTAAATATCTGTTCTCACTCGCTTTATAAATAAATTTTTTCATTCATTATCTCTACATATCTGAATAAAAACATATTTTCTCTACCTTCTGTAATTAGTCGACTCACGTCTAAATCCTTTTCCTTTGAAGTCAAGTTTGGTCAACTACTGGGGGCTGACAACTATGGGTACACTCACCCTATACAGATATTTCATTATTGCTGCAAACTAACGTGATAACGTAAAACGTCACGTAACGTAAAGAGGAGACACATAATAATAAAGATTTTTTTTTTTATTTAACTGCCTTCGTGGTCGACCGGTTACTTATTTGTATGATTCCTGGGTCAAAAGAAATATTTGTATGACCTACATTTATTTCTCTCATGATTTGTGGTTGTCTATGTATGTGTCCATGGCACTCACGATACAGAGTCCGTAGTGTGGGGCTATGAGTGTGAGCGTTATTATTATTATTATTATTTCTGGTACAGAACTTTTTTAAATAAGTGAGTGGTACTCAGACTTAGTTGGTAAAGTTTAGGAATGCTCAATGGCTTCATAATCCACTTGCTTTCAACCCAACATGAAACATTAAAGTCAAAGTGAAGCGAACAAAGAGTCTTAATTACTACAGCACAGGGAAATTAATTACCAACTCTGAATGTGAAGTTTATTGTGCGCTGTCAAAACTGTGATGATAATTAATTCGCGTTGAATTTACCAGAGATTTACCTATCACGCTTAAGTTTGTTTTCTCGTTAAAATTCGGTTTCGTATTTTCCTCTTGAGCGATGATATTCTAATGTGTGTGTCAGCTAATGTTTCCCTATTCCAACGGTATATATAACTCAATATTACCCAAAAGTGTCGCTTATCCCATTTTGCCTTTCAAGCGTCGATATGAATGATTTGGTAAAGCCACATGTGGGCATGATCACATCGCACCCCTCATGGAAGAATGGCATAAGTGAAGTTACGTTAAAAATCTTTATTGCTTTATTAGATACAGAAAAATATAACCCACATTCTCTCCAATTTTTGTAACCCTATCGACAATGTTAGTCGATAGAGTTTCATGAACTAATTTATGTATTTATTATATTTTTCTGTGTCCAATGGAGGAATTCAAAGGTACTTTTATGACTTAAATGTCATACAAATAACACGAACTACGAAGTTCGAAGACCCTTTACACCTCTCTCCTAAAAAGGCGACTTCCGTGGTCGAGTAGTATGTATATTGGTTTTCATGGCGTTGCTATCTCTGAAGTCCCGGGTTCGATCCCGGCCGGCGTAATGTAGAAAAACCAACTTTTCTATATTGTCTCGGGGTCAGGGTGTTTGTGGTATCGTCGATATGTCCGATTTCTATAACTTAAGTGCTTCAGTTACTTACTTAGGGATCAGGGCAACGTCTATTATATATTCTAATATTTATTTATATCTAAATTTGAAAAGTTATCATTTTGCAGACAGGCCTTATTACAATTAGAGTGCGAAATGTCAACTTCAACGAAAACATAATGTGACCAAAAAGACCCTGATTTATCTATGGGCCATTGTGTTATTTCCATTATAATTGAGAATAATGAAAAAGAAAATGAATATAAACAAGTCAACATCATCTACTAAATGTACACATGATTAGATTTATTGTAAAACTTTCACGATTCACCTTCTCCAAGTTTGGCAAGAACTTAACGGCTATCAATTTTCATCCAAAAAGCCTATTTAGGTACATACAATTTAACCTTGATATGGGTAAAGTTTGTACTGGGGTGATATTTAACGATGAGTTTTATCATCGCCATATTACGTTCTGTACGTGCCACTACAGGCCTCGGGACCCGTCGAAGAAGATCGTTTAGACTCTAGGTCGGGCACCCTGGCTCAATGCAGATTGGGAACTTGACATCTTTTCGTTGTATACCTTTCTTTATGAAACCAAGTGACGGGACGAACAAGTCGTCAAATTCAAATTGCAAAGATATAGATAAGGGGTAGTTCCACTAGGCCCGTCATCCTGAGAAATAAGTTGACAAGTTCAAGGAAAACTTGATTTTTTAAATAAACAAATTAAAATAGGTATCATTTATTTAAATTCCATAATTATATAGGACAGTTATTTTAAAAGTAACTTTGAAGGATCTTCAGCAAAACGGTTTAAGGCGAATTACGTAAAAGAATCGCCCACGGGCGGCGTTAATAAATTTCCTATGTTTACAGAGCATACAAAGGCCATTTACTCTGTCTTCGATCACAGTTGATCACATGGCTGTTTTTTCTTGTTTTTACCGCGTTTTTACGCGTCAGAGTGTGCTGAATTATC
This sequence comes from Hyposmocoma kahamanoa, assembly GCF_003589595.1. Taxonomy (NCBI): domain Eukaryota; kingdom Metazoa; phylum Arthropoda; class Insecta; order Lepidoptera; family Cosmopterigidae; genus Hyposmocoma; species Hyposmocoma kahamanoa. The sequence goes on from NW_020653854.1 coordinate 19,715,175, forward strand.
TTTTAATTGTAGCAGTGGAAGAAGTAATTAATAATTAATTAACGCAAATTATATTGTATTGCACATGAGAACTTTTATCGCCAACAGTAGATAGTAGGGAGGTATACAAAATCCATTTCAGCTGCCCTCCCCTAATAATAATAGTATAATAAGTACAACAAAGAAACTAAAAAAAAATGCAGCACCATCCGTATCCCAAACCTGTGTCCCAAACAAACAAACAACTGTTCTTGTATTCTTCTTCTTATCTATGGCAGACATTTTGAAGTGGTAACACACCCCGGACACTCCATGCAACGGTAGAAAATTATTTACCTACTACTACTACAGCAAGGCGCTATCTGCACACGCGCAAATGTGTACGTGGAGTGGCAGGGTTACTTTCTTGCACTATTACGTTATGTGATCAGCAACACGCGAATCTATTATCTATGATTCTATTAATAGAATCCAGAATCCTAATAATTACACATGTCTATTATGTATTTCAAATCGTCATTATTTCATATTTTTCATTAATTCACTAACTAGAGTAATATTGAAGATTTATTTAAAAAATATATTACAAGCACTGAAAATGTTATATTTTGGACATGTACTTTGGACGTGTCCAAGTTGATCATCATTACTTAGTTATAATTAGGCATATTCGCTACTTATGTATATTATTCGAGAACCCTTGTCTACTAGCTCACCTTTGTGAGTTAGTAGACAAGAGTGACATGAGTCAAAGTCAAAGTCAAAGTCAAAGTCAAAGTCAAAGATTATTTATTCCATAGGTAAAATAAATTTACACTTGAAAGCGTCACATTTAAGCTACTGCTCGTTCACTACGCTGGCTGACCTTCCTGAGAAGAACGAACAAGAAAGTCTAGGGATTGCTCTTTTCAAATAAACTTAAATGCTATGGAATACACTTTGAATCAAATTTGTGTGGATTTTGGAGCCATGCGGTCTTTCCATACATTTTTATCTAACACGTAGTCTTCAATTTTGTAATATGATTTTTCGATCAAAATATTTTTAATGTAGTTTTTAAACTTAGGAAATGATAAACTTAATATATGCTCCGGAATCTTATTGTAAAAACGTATACAGTTCCCCATAAAAGAGTTGTTTATCTTGGTTAAACGAAATCGTGGTACCATGAGTTTGGACTTAGCTCTAAGGTATATTATGGATATCTTCTTTCTTATTGAAATTATGTATATTTCTACGGGCATATAAAATATATGAGTAAATGTACTGTGATGCTACAGTCATGATACCAGTCTCCTTAAACTTTTCTCTGAGAGAAACCCGAGAGCCTAGACGATACACAGAACGAAACGCTCGTTTTTGCAATACAAATATGGTTTGAATATCTTTACCGCTTTACCCCACATGAGAATCCCGTAGGATATTATACTATGGAAGTAACTAAAGTAAACTAGTCTAGCAGTACTAACATTGGTAAGCTTACGTATTCTGTGGACTGCGTATGCAGCGGAGCTTAATCTGCTGGCCAGGGATGATGTATGTGGTAACCATTGAAGTTTACTATCTAAGGTCATTCCCAAGAAGACTGCTTTATTAACAAGGTCTAACTTTTCTCCGTTTATTTATATGCTTGGACTAGTCGATTTTACGTTAGGTAATTCAAATTTAACACATTTTGTCTTCTTGGCACTAAGCAATAAATTGTTAGCATTAAACCAATAAACTACCTTAGAGAGGGTATTATTAATGTGGTCTGGTATGACTTTTCATGGCGCCTCATTATGTTGATATAATAAATTTGTATTTTTTGTACATACATAATACTACTCTGCAGTAAATAAATAAAGAAAACAATGACTGAATGAGCCTCAGATATAACTTTTTTTTACTTACTTCGTTTCCTCTTTCGGAAAATGATTATAAACAGCCGTACACAGAACAATTCACGACCATTATAAATAGCAACGTAAAATGATATTTTATATTAACGTAAAAGTTTCGTAATGAATAAATGAAAACTGTATTCAAATATCAAAGCCGTCTTCGCGCGAAAACGGCTCGCCGGCAGCCTTGTTGTCGTTCAGTCAATGTGACCGGCAATGTGGCGTGATGCGGTATCTAAAGCTAGGGAGGGGCGGAGAGTGTCCGGTCTCTTTACTTTTTATTCTCTGGTGGTAATGCGGCATCATGGCGAAAAGATTTGCTAGTCAGCGTAAGATACTCGTCGATTGCTGCCCAGGGTGTGCTAGACCAAGTTAACAGTTACAGAAATATTAATAGTGATGTTACTAATAAAAGTATACTTAAATATATTATTCCATTTCATTTCTCTTTTTTTTATACCATGTGCGACACGCCTGCCTATAGAAGTTGCAGTGCCACTCAGAGTTTTAAATCGCAAATATCTGAGGGCCAATGCCACTGAGCATGTCACCCTGAGATATAAGTTAACAAATCTGATGTACCTGTAATTTGTTACAGATATTCTATCTCCCGTTGGCGCTGGTAATTCCCCCAGCGCAGTTTGTGATGCACCATCAATTCAGCTACCTCTACATGTTCTGGATTCACACCGACACAATTAAAACTTTGGGACCCCTAGAGTATGTCCTGAATACGCCAAGTCATCATAGGATTCATCACGGTACAGTCAAAATGCATATTAGAAAGAAAGAAACATTCAAATAGCTATTCTCAAACATACAATCATAATTCAAATATAACAAAGAATACACTCTCAGCGCCACGTGGGCCGCTGGCCGCCTCATGTAGCTATTCTCAAACACAATCATAATCTCAGTACAGAGTACTAAAAAAACCGACCTCAAAAGTACGTGGAATCACATACAATTACCAAGTTTTATTGAAATCGGTTACCGAAAAGTGCGCAAACCCGGATTCTTACCCTATTTCGCTTCTATAAGGGACTTGACACAGGAGATAATAAATATCGGGTCTCACTACTCAAAGTATATTGAGAGCGCAAAACGCCTTGAATTGGAGATATATCAAAATCAACCATTAAAATAATTCCTCCTCACAATAACATTTAGGCGCTATTTATAAAAATGAATCTTCATGCGTGAACAGCCATCCTTCGAGGTGGATGATTTTCTTCAGAATTAAATGGGGCCACTATGGAGATACCCTTTTTCCAACAAAAAAGAATCATGAAAATCGATTCACAAATACCGGAATTATCGCGTAACATACATGCAAAAAAAAAAGAAAACATACAGTCGAATTGAGAACCTCTTCCTTTTTTTGAAGTCGGTTAATAATTCAAATTTAACAAAGAATACACATTCTCAGCGCCACGTGGGCCACCGGCCGCCTACAAAAATACAACTACATCAGGCTACTATGTATCTCCAAATGTTAACCAGCTAGCCACGTGGGCTAATGGCTGTCCACATAGACAGCGAGTGCTGCAAACCGCTATATATTTCCGAATTTTACCCAGCAAGGCATGTGTATTGCCGGCGTACTACAATTAAGAATTCAAATTTGTTTTCGAGTATCGGATATCGACAAATACAGCCAATTGTTGGAATCTTCGCTCTTTCATTTAAAAATACGGTTTTTTTTGTGGGATCATGGCATAACACGTGGCCTGCTGGTAAAACATGAAGGTATGCCGCCGGGAGCCCACTTGGCCCGCTACAAAAGTTACTTAAAATCAGGGGTGGCATGCTGTGAAAAAAATGCGTGTCCCGCGCGCCACCCACATGGCTTGCTACTTCAGAAAAATCGTTTGTTCTATGGCGCTGAGAGTGTTAAGAGAATGCAATAGAAAATAGAAAAATATCAAAACCGAAAAAGCTTGCCAGCTCAGCTTTCTACTGGGCAGAGTTTCAGCGCTGGTTTTCAGCTGGAGCCTGAGAGGAGGTAGATGGCTTGAAATACTTAACATGTGGAAGGAAAATAACATTTTTTTACTATTTAATGTTAAAGAATAGCAGTTGAAATACAGGAATATGCTATAGGTATTTACAGTATTCGTTTTGGTTTTCGTTATCGTAAGTAGCATAGTGTTGAATTCAAATCATTATTAATATGAAGCCCAGCGTGCTGAAAAACAATATTTACTTTCAGCTTCCAACATGTATATCCATTAATATTACAAAACAACATTGTTTGTTTGGAATGGCTTTGTGTTCTGTTTTATCAATATGCTTATATTTTTCATTATCGTAAACTCCTTTATTGGCGAAAAAACTTAAAACGAAACTTAATTCACGAACATCTGAGAGACCCCCCACACTAGCGTCTTTCGAGTGTCAGCGCCTTGATAAATAAAGCACAGCGTTTTGACAACGCACACATAGTGTCGATATGATGTGTTCGCACGGTGGCGACGCAAGCAGAGCCAGCACGAGCCGTATACCTAACGTTAGGAACTATTCCCGAGCCGCTCAGTGTGTGCGTCGAAAGACGCTAACGCGCGGGGGGGGGGTGTCTCTAATATGTACAGTCGGCGTCAAAATTAATTGAACTAACTACAAATATATTAATCGAAGTAGTGAAAGCTCAACCAATACATCCAAAGTGGTTAATTTTATCTATATGTTACGTGTCTTTCGGCAAAAATCTACAATATCAATGAATTCAAAGCCCGCTTTTTAATTATTTTCAGTTTCAAACAGCGTTTTGATTGGTAATTGTCAAATATGCAAATAACTGTGAACCATCGAGTATATAACCAGAAATAGAGACGAAATAAGGGCCATATATTCCTGGTAACACATTAGCGACACAGCTCTTATAAATATCAACTAACGTTTGCAGTGAAATATAGACAGGCCAACTACTGCCCTGTGTGTACGTCTCCGTATATTCCAAAAAATATTCTGTATTTATGGTAATAATCTCTAACAATGACGTGCTGTTCTATTTGGTGATGTGGGAAAAACAGCAAAACATCTAATTACAAAACAAACGGAATCACATTTCATTTAAATTATCGTCCATTATATCAAAGCTCAAGTTAACTGGTCGATTTGAAGTGAAACAGTTGACGACACCCGTTAATTGTTTCAAACTCGGGCTAGCCAATCGGAGAGCAGTTGTCACAGTAATGATATCGCAGAATAGTTTTCAAACAAATTAAATGACATTTCTTCTCTATTTCTGGTTATATACTCGATGCTGTGAACATACGAATGTCGTTGGTTATAGTAAAATGTACTTTAATGCTAATTGATTCCAGGAAGCAACCCGTACTGCATAGATGTGAACTACGGCGGGGTGCTCATAATATGGGACAAAATATTCAGGACATTCAGACCGGAGATGAAAGGAGACCGCATAGTGTACGGTCTCATTTATCAACAACCGTCTTTCAACCCTTTGCACTTACAGGTAAGAATTTTTGTATTACTACGAGTATAAGTATATTGATTTAGGCTATACCTGTTTCTGCAACCAAACAGTAATGTGAGCAATACTGCGTTCCGGTTTTGAAGGGCAAAGGTACTGGTGGACTTGTCGACTGTATGTCTCAAGGTCACATGTGTAGTGACAGTGCCTCTCAGATCCTTGGCTGACTGCCACTGCAAGTGTTGTGGATAAGCGTGTCGCTTACCACCAGGCGCACGATTTCTTTGTCCTGTCACTTGATTCTTTTTTCATTAAAATGAGTCTACAAAAAAGTTATGTCATGGAATACAAGTTAACATAAGGTATAAACACCTGATGACTGTGGTTTGATTCGGGCAGAACCAATCAATTATAGAGATTAACTTTTCTCTGGATGTTTTGGGTATTTATTGTTCACGGAGTAAATTTGTTACTCTACGAATGAAATCTTCAGTTTAAGACCAGGTAATCGGACAATACACCACTTCAGTTATAACTATAGGGTATTATAGTTCTGTTACCTGGGACATACTATTCAAACCTCGGGTCCGAGATCTCATTGAATCGTGCCCTTTTCACATGTAGGTAACAACAAAAGAACTTTTCACAGTATGAGTCTTTGAAACATCCTTTGTAAATAATAAGATATTATTATATTGATTTTATTGTGATACTGATTTTAAAATGTCTGACTGTTTTTGTACAGAAATAAATTCGTGTACTTTTTTTATTTTTATCAAAAGTACACTTGTGTGATCATGAATAGAATTTATAGTTGGGCCAGTAATATAATTGAAATACATTAGGGTTTTTACTACCTGTTCAAATGTATTACATTTTTATTTATAGACCCTTTTATAACGCAAAAGCAGTTAGCCATACGTTGTAACCATTTTCGCCACTTTAGCACTACAAAAGAAGCCATAAACAGAATTTTTATAAAAAGTCCGCTTTAATTTTTACGTGAACGTTGAGTATTGTGGTCCATACATCGGTTATACGGAACTATCTTTAAAATTATCTTAAAAAATTTTAAACAACTGCCTTGTTTACACATTACATTATTCACTTTCCTTAGAAATCGATAGAATCGTTAATAAAAGAAGACATAAAGTTTTACCTAGGCAGATTATTAAGAGAATTGTCACAAAACAATAAATACAGTAGGAATGCTCGGTTTACGTGACACGTGTGCCAACAGTTTGCGGAGTCCCGCAAACTTAAGCTCAGTTCGCCATTTTCGCTTTGTACGATGTAATCGTGTCAATTATCTCGCGTAAATCCTTGATAATCATAGAAAAATGCCTTAATTTGCTTCTTTGGAGTACAAAAATGATAGTTGTACTGGTCATATTATGGTGTATCATATCATCGTTAAGTCTTATTTTACTTCATTTTAATTTAATAATTGAAGTATACATTTACTTAGTTTAGGCATCGCAATTACACATTAGATGCTAATATTAAAATTGTATAGCTTTACTATGAAAACTTATAATTTCGATTCCCTTCTTAATTATTATTTGAATACTATAATAGCTTTATTTACATTTGTTTTACTTATATTGTATTAGATTAAGTTATATTGAAATAAATTTATCTTTTCTTCTCTTAATGAATTTTCAGTTTTCTGTTCATCGTAATATTTTCTTTGTTACAAGAAGCGAAAGTAAACCTAATACCGCTGCAATATGGTCCCTTCTTTTTTGAAAACTTAGTAAACATTTCGAATTCGTCATGGTTCAGCTATTAACCGCTAGATGGCAGCACATTGACTGAAAATTCAATATAAAATCAAAACTTTGTAACTTGCTATTATAGGTATTGATGGTATTAAACGTCAACGATATGCCAACAGGGTAAAATTTAAGTTATATTAACGGTCCAGAATTTGTTATTTATTTTTAAATTAGAAACAACGACCCATCATTATCACGATTTCATAGGGCTTCAAATTATGTATATGTGGGTTTTGACGAAAGCGGTTCTGATAGTAACCGAAACTTAAAGCACTTCCATTGTTTTTTTCTTCCGTAAAATTTGTTGTTAAGATTTTCGGAAACAGTCGCAGGATGAAAGTTTTTGTTTTAACTACAGAAATGTCATGTCAATACAATTCGGATACGTTAAACCTGTACCTGTATATACATATAATGTTTTAAGTACGTATAATTGGGAGGTAAATAACCTTTTTACTACAAACTACTAAAATCAATTTTATGGTCAAGGAACGTATGTAGTAGCAGTAGAGTTCCTTGTGATAGAGTTCGTCCAAGAAAGTTACCTCTTTCTGCCCCAAAACAGTTATTTGCACATTACTGCGTTCCAGTTTTGAAGGGTAAGGGTGCTAGTGAAATTAGAGGCACGTGGGACTTGTCAACTTAGGTCTCTGGGTGACGGGCCAATGCCAATGCTCCTCAGATCTTTGTGATCTAAAGCTATGAGTGGCACTGTAACTATTATGGACAGGCGTGCCGCTTACTACCAGGTGCACGACTTGTTCGTCTCGTCATTAAGACGACGTAAATAACCTAAAGAAATAAATAAAAACTTGATTTTTAGCAATCTAAAGTAACGTTTGTAAAAACATTTCAATTTCATAATCTCCGTACAGAGCACTAAAAAATCCGACCTCAAAAGTACGTGGAATTACGTCTATTTACTAAGTTTTATTGAAATATACCATAGTATAGTTAATATACTATAGTTCACCACTGTACAGGACTTGACACTGGAAATAATAAAAATCGGTTTTCACTACTCAAAGTACATCGAGAGAAAAATGCCTTGAATTGAAGAAATAGCAAAATCAACCATTAAAATAATTGCTCCTAAATTAAAGTTAGGCGCTATTTATAAAAATGAATCTTCATGCGTGAACAGCCATCCTTAGAGGTGGATGATTTTCTTCAAAATGAAATGGGACCACTATGGAAGTACCCCCTTTTCAACAAAAAGAGAATCATGAAAATCGGTTCACGAATACCGGAGTCATCGCGTAATATACATACAAAAAAGAACATAGTCGAATTGAGAACCTCCTCCTTTTTTGAAGTCGGTTAAAAATATGGTCTACAGTTCCTTTACTTCTTACTTACGGATATGCTAAGGCCCTTCAAAAACTAAAAATAATTTTTTTTTTATATTATTCAAGAACTGTCAAAATGATTAAATACTACGCATTTGTAAGGCAGATTCTCAGAAGAAGTATGACTGAGATAATCAGTGTTGAAGGTCATCATACAACTGCCTCCGTGGCCAAACGGTTACTCGAGAAATATTTGTATGTCCTACATTTATTTCTCGCGTGAGTTTGGGTGTAATTTATGGTTACCTAAGTGTGTGTCTATGGCACCCGCGATACAGGGTTTCCATAGTGTGGGGCTATAAGTGTGTGCATTATTATTATTATTTTCTTCTTTCCTAGCCTTTTTTTGGCTGCTCTAACCACAATTTACTATTATTATTATTATCATTTTAAGTCTATAGGAAAAAATATTAAATTTTGCGCGTCCAAATACACGGAAAGTGAAAAAAGCAAAATACGAACGACTGATGCGCTTCAGCAGGGAATCTATATTCCGTCTAGTATAGGAAATGAAACTTTTTTCCGGATTTAAATTGCGTATATTTGTTTTTTCAAACATTTGTTGTTTGAAAAAACAAATATACGCGATTTAAATAGTTTCATTTCCTAAGTGTAACAATCGCCAAAACGTAAGAACTCAATATTCCGTCTAGTAATTATATGACAATATCATAGCTGGCATATCCCTTTTAATAGTCCCAGTGTGAGCGATTTAATTTTATGATTATATGTCGGGAAATTCGCCTACAGGACTATTGAAGTGCCTAAACAGACCTTAATGTCACAGCTAAACGTTTCCACCAATCATTCAACTAACATCCGAGTTCTGTAACTCCAAATAGTAATATATAATTTTATTTCCAGACGTTCTATACAAAATACGTAATAAGCAAATTCAAGGGATACAATAATTGGGGCCACAAGCTGAGAGCGGTACTCGATAGGCCCAGTTGGAAGCCTGGAGTGGCTATTCGTTTCAAGGATATGCCCGAAGACGTGAGTAATCTCTTTAGTAATATAATGTGCAAAAGGAAAAGTTTGTTTGGTTGAAGTCTTTTACAATCTAGTACAACAGATTTCAAAATTAATTTCACCCGATCAAAGAGTTTGTTATAACTGGTGGTCGGATAATCGGATTCATAGTTACCTACAATTCGGTTGCTTTATTGCTTTGATTGACGAAATTATTAACTTTATAATCTGAGTATAGAGAAAAATCGTGAAAGGTGGTGGGCCCCTCCCTCAATGGCAACCATGTACCACTTGCTCGTGCGCCTCTCGTGCCCTAATACGTGTACGAGAGAAGATTTTTATGCAGGCACTGACAGCGCAGTGAAGGAGGGAACATTTTATTCAAAGTCAATATCTGATCTAGTCTTAAAACCAGTTAAAGGAAAGTGCGCGAAACAGAATTCATCCCCTAGTTTGCCACCCTTAGAAGTAGACCATTTACTTCAAATTCAAGTGGGACCACTACTGAGATGTTCTCTTTCCAACGAAAAAAAAGGAATCATCAAAATCTGATCACAAATTTTAAGTGAGTTATCGTGTAACATACATACAAAAAATACACACACACTCGAATTAAGAACCTACTTTTTTTGAAGTGGGTTAAATATTGAAAGGGAACAAATGCTACAAATGTTATTTGTATATATATAAATAACATTTATATTAAATTTTGATATACACGGAAAACAAAAAAACATAAAAACCTAAAATTTAGTACCTAGTTTTAATATTGCACCGTCGTACCAGCTTTCAAGTTTGAATTTGATATTTCTAGTTGTTCACAGTACTGAGTTCCAGTTGTAATAATCCCGGTCATCTTCAGACCTATAACATTTGTAATGAACCAAAACCTTATGTATTTAAAATATAAAAATCGTAATATGTCTCGGCATTCCAGCATCCCGGGATTTCAAAGAAGAAACTAGTTATTTTATTATAATTGTTAATACAAAGATCGAACACTCAGAAAAAAATCCTTCGATCCGGTCGGATTCGAACCGACGTCTTCTTGCATACCGTGCCAGACGCTATACCATCAACTAAGCCACGGAACGAACCAACGGACCTCACGAATTTTTCTATGTGCTTGCGTCGTGTCTTTGTATTTGGTTTTTCAACGACTTTTTAGTCGTAGCGCCATCTATGAGAAATCTATGAAAGATTTATCACATCGAAGGAATTTTTTCTGAGTGTTCGATCTTTGTATTAACAATTATAACAAACTAGTGGAGTAATTTCACAAAAAATAATTCAATATCAATTCAATAAAACTTTTAATTAACTAGTTATTTGTTATATAAGGCTGCAAAGTTGTTGTTTGATGCTAGTGCTTGTACTGAAACTTGAGCATGTGAAGGACTCTAGACTGAACCACGAGGGAAGCGAATGGTTCAAAAACAGAATTTTGAGCGTGGCGAGGGTTTCAAGGTACGAGACGCAAAACAAGTTTGCTGCCGAGCGAAACACACACCTTTCACCTCACTATAGCGAGGAAAATGGTAGACAAAAGAAAAACAGTTGAACTATAACAAATCAGTTTAGTTCTTCGACGATACTTCGAAATAATTTAATAAACAAAATTAGTTATCGTTGTCAATTTAATGTCAATAATAATAAGAATAAAATATACCAACGGATTTTTACTACATAGGTAATGTACGATAAATCGCGTAGTTGAAAGTGTCACTATGTTTTTTTCATCGAAAGAAAAACTTATGTACACCACTTACATCGTTAAGTTCGAATTTCAAAAACCTTTTCCACGCTAGCGTGGAATAAACGCTTTTGCGCGCAGATTTGTGATGGGAAAGAAAGCCTTTCCGAGCAAATGAGGTGAAAAATGTGTATTCCACATCCGCCGATTCTATATTTAATAATATATAACATAAATAAAGAATAAATAATTGCATCTAAATACTCGAACACTAGTATTGACATAACGTCGCCTTGCCCTGTCAAACTCGATCATAAAGCACAAACTAACTGAAATGCAAAAAATGCATTGTATGCACAAATGTTGCAAGCTGATTTTACATCACTTTTCCTTTATATTCATATACTGGCTTTTATCTATTCGTGAAGTAATGCATCCAAATTAACATCCTTGATAAGAAATTTAAAATAAATAGAAAGTTTTTCCATCTCCTGAATATAACCAATTTTTAAAAGATACGTGTTTGAGAAAGTAAAGCGCTAATAAGCTACTAGACTCAAGGTATAAGGCTAGACGGTTCGCCCATTACAAACAGAAATAATTGCGATCTTTTTAATTTTCGTTTACTTTACTGTTACGATATTAAGTAGTAGGAGTAATTTTATTCATAATTTTACTTTCTTTTTAGCCAAAAATACATTTACAAATCAAATACGACGTCGTATTACCGAGATGGTGCACCGCGTATTTGTTAACACACTACAGTTTGGTTCTGTATGGATTTTATCAATTGTTTTTAGCTCACATGGTAAGTTTTTTAAATTGCGTAAAAGCTATATTTCCCAGTCTATATTATTGCTATGCACGATCATCATAGCCCTTGATCTAATTCCTAGAATCCTTACTAAGTGAATGTGGGTGAATGGGTGAGAATAGTGAAATGAGTGTGTTTTGTTTGTGAGTGAGTTTTGAAGTAACTAATAAATCTTTAAAGAAATATAAAGATATCTTGGGTCTACTTGTCAGTAATACAAATGTTTGAAACTTAAGACTATTGTTAGTAGGTATACAATAGAAGTATTTAATGACTAAAACACAAAGATCTGGCTCACCGATCATCACCGTCATCGACCCATTTTATACGACCCGCTGCTGACCACGGGTCTCGTTTCACGCAAGGGTTTAGGCCATAGTTTCCCAAAGTGGTCCCTGCCGCCCCTTTGTGGGCGCTGAAGAGTCCTAGGGTAGGAGCCTCAGTTGCAATTGGGGGCATTGATGCTGTCCAGCGGGTGCTACCACATTTGAAATAAAAAACCCTGTATTATCTATATAATTTACACTACATACTTATATACGTACTTTTCCTTGTGATTTTTTTGTATTTGGTTAATATAAAAAATGCGTGTTTTCAATTATTTGTTTGATGGTGGGCGTTGAAATTTTTTCGTTTTGCCTAAGTGGGTGGTGAGGCAAAAAATTTGGGAACCTATGGTTTCCGCCATCGTCCGCCACGGTGGCCCAATGCGGGTTGGAAGCTTCACACGAAATTCAGAGGTGCGAGGCAGGATTCGAACCCAGGCCTTTGCTTGAGAGGCAGTAGGTCAAATCAATAGGCTGCCACGGATTTTTACTCCAATACTTAGATGAAATGACGCAGCATCGAGCTTAGCACCAAACATTTTTAGGATGCTGTTAGAACATGAACACAGTTTCAAAAGCACTGACGCCGTCTTTTACGCATCACACCACAAAATTCATCAACTCGAGTTTCGGCAAACATCAAAGATGCGCTACAATATCGCTGTAGTGCAAACAGCGTTCTGAAATCATTAATATATTGAACACGGAGCGCTACCTGCCTTGAATAATGTTAATTTGGCTTCCTAATCGCAACAGGGAAATCTGCTTGAAAATGTACTTTATAAATAAATTAAAAAGCATAAATCTTTTAACTTAAAATAAGCGGTCGCTATAGAGCAATTTCGATATACTTTTTGCGGAAGCAATGTAGCGGTCGCTAAAGTGTTGATACAATTGTAAACATTCTGTTCATGTATTTCCTCTACTTAAAAATGCGCTACGCGTCACAGGCAACTCCGCAGCTCCAAATTTAATTGTGCCAACCGTACGCGTCTTATTTTGGAATGCACTAAAACATGTCCTTCAGTCTTTCCCGTTAATTCAAAAATGCCAAGAAAAAATAAAATGCATTAGAATAGTATCATCAAGGAAACCAATTATTGACTAATAAGACTTCCGAGTTTTTTTATTTGAAACGACAAAATGTAACTTTAAGAAAAAACAAAGTGCTTTGAAATGCTCTTTTGTTTGTCAATTTCATGTCTCGAGAGCAAACCAGTATACTTTGATGCGAAGAAGAGCGTTTATTATAGTTTTTAATAAGGAAATGATAAACCAAACACAAATAAAACTGTTTGTTTATATTTCTGGACAGTGTGAATTATTTATTGTATTTATTCATATTCATATTACATAGACTCATAAGTATACCTTAAATTTTTTCGCTTGAAAACGTCATTTTTTAAGTTACTGCTCGTTCACCGTGCCGACTTCCCTGAGAAAAACGAGCAAGAACCTCTACGGATTGTTCTTTTCAAATATACATAAATTCTATAGAAACACTATTTTGTTGCACTAATCACTAGGATGAATTTTAATTAGTTCAATGTTTAGACAATTCTTTATTTTGATAATATACAAGTAAGGTACAATAAAAGCTTAACTACTAGAGAGTAAAACTAGGATTTTTAAATTATATTAATAAAATTAGATCCTCAAGATATTGGCAGCGTTCTCCCTTACAGGCTAACATAAGTAATAATATAATACAACACTATTTATTTTATTACAGGGTATGTCACCAATATCAGTCCTGATTCTGGTGCTCTACATTCTCGGATCTCTCACTGTCTTCGGCATGATCCTGGACGCTTCACCTAAAGCTCCTATCCTAGAAATGGCTCGCTGCGTCATCATGATATTTATTGCTAGATGGATCAGTCCTTCCTGGGGAGTTGTTATAAGTCCGCCCTTGCAATTATTCTACATCTTGTCGGCACTGTTCTGGTCTCTCTTTGTCTACAAGACTGTGGAAATCAGAGCCGTTAAATCCTCTGATTAGATAATGATTTTTCCGTCTTACTGATTACCGACTAGTGATTATCTAGTGATTAATTACGACAGACTTCAAACAAATACGACAGTTTTTTTTCTTTTGCCGTGTATTTGTGATTGAAGAGTTGTATTTGTGATTTTTATGTCTTGTTTGACTCAAATAAATGTAGAGTGTTTATGTTGACTGCTTCCTGTTGTTTAGCACGTGTTCGTAAAATGTGTTGTTTAGTAATATTTTGTGTGAAGGTATATGCATGTCGAATAAAACAAACCTGTGTTTATTTGGCTTTAGTTTTCTTTTACATAAACTGGTAAACAGACTGTCCAAGTTATAGAAAGAATAACTGCTGCCTTAAAGTATTGATCATATCTAAAATGCTGCGTGAGACACTGTCTGAAATCTTTTGTACCTACTCTGGCTCTCCAATGAAGTAAAACTTATGTTTTTTAGTATAATAAGATAAGTAGGGTAACTCCATACAAACGTAGCAGCGCAACTTGTTAGCACGCCGGCCACGCTTTAGATCGGATGCATGAGCATATTCTTCAGAGCGTGTCGTCACACGTGCCATTCATTAAAGAATTGAAGCGTACGCTCGGTGTTTAAAAAATGATATCAAATAGTAGACGTATCTATTGTTGTGGCAAAGGTCGATTGAACAAGAGTGAGTGAAATAAGATTTGTTCAGCATATATATTCTATTTCATAATCATACTATATAATAGAAATACCGATCCGCGATACTGGTATAACAATATCAATACATAAATACTGCATTGAAATATAGCACGAGAATACTGTTTTGAAAACCTTTACTTATAAATTATGTTTACAACCTGTACGTACAACTCAAATATTCTTGTCGTATAGATGGCATACACTATAAATGTTTGCCATAGTGGTGAAAGGATTTGCCAATCGGCGTAGGCACTAGCCAATTGTTGTCCAAGGTACAGAAAAGTAGTGGTATGTTGTGCGCAAAAGCTCTTTTCATGCATACCAACGCCTATAATAACTAAAAAAAAGTTTATTAGCAGAAGGGCTTCTTGTGAAAGAGTTCGTCCAGGTTAGTACTACCAGCTTTCCTATTTCTGCCGCCAAGCAGTAATGTCAACTTTACTGTGTTCCGGTTTTGAAGGGTTAGGGTGCTGGTACAATTACAGGCACATGGGACTTGTCAACTTATGTCTCAGGGTGACGGGCGCGGTGGCAGTGCCCCTCAAATCTTTGCGAATTAAAGCTCTGAGTGGCACTGGAACTGTTATGGACAGGCGTGTAGCTTACCATCAGGCGCATGACTTGTTCGTCCCGTCACTAGATACTATAAAAAAAATTAACAACTAAAATAATGATGTAATAACCCTACGCTCCCAGTGAAGTGTAAGGGTGCGTACAGATTAGGCAAATGCGCCTGTTTGCGAAATCTACCCTATAAAGTATACCGAAAATTCAGTAGTCTTTTTTAAAATAATAACGCACACAATCAACATAGCACTAGGGAAAACCCTATGTTACGTGTGTCATAGTCACGCACATAGACAACCACAAATTACATCCAAACTCACGAGAGAAATAAATGTAGGTCATACAAATAATTTCTCCCGGTCCGGTAATCGAACCTGGGACCTCTGCGTGGCAGTCGTAACGTAATAACCGTTCTGTCACTTTGTTTGACTGTTACAAGTGGTTAACCTGTTTTATTTGCAAAAATATAAAATGTTTTTGGTAGGAAAATGAACGGAAATTTTTTTTGCTGCTTGCTTGCTTTTCGTGTTCTTCCCATCTCTAAATGACTTCCAAAATTGAATCTACCTTTTTCATTTTAAGTGTACTCTGATACTTGAAAACCTTTGTGATAATTAAATTAGAGTGAAAAAAAAATGTATTTCAATTCACAAAATCTAATCTAAGATTTTAATATTCATTTCACAAAACTAACTTCAACATTTACGGCAATGAGAAATAAAATAAACGATATTTTCTTTCAGTCTTAAGTGGTGGAAGAAAGCACTAGAACATTAAAAAAAAAATTAACAAAATGGAGTAAAGCCAACATTTAAATGTAAATATTTTGTATTACGTTCACAAAACTGGTTCAGGTCGCTTACAAGAACGTGTCTTGAATTTTGTTTCAAACTTCACAATCTTAACGATTTTCAAGCTTCATTACGACCATTATCTATTCTGAGAATTTTGCTATTTGATAAATATTAACTGAGTCTAACAAGGTTCCCTAGGGAACATCACTAGTAATTATCGCCGAAGGAGAAACATTGTATTCCAATGTCGAGGTTCACTTGAATGTAAAATAGTTACAATAACAAATAACAGTCATCGCAGACAAATACTACAATTAATTTTTAATTGCAAATTCTATGACTTATTTTGAATGCCCAAACTATTATGCCTACAACCAATAAATAATTATGAAAAGTCTCCTCGATGATAACTGCAACCCATATATCCATATTAATAGAAGCCCAAACACAAATTAGCTGTTGTTTATGCGTGTGTTTGGTTCGCCGTGTAATTTAGTTTTGTTTCTTATTAATTTTATGTAATACTTAGTTTATAATAAGCATAAACCATATCAAGACCTACGTCCAGCAGTGGACTTCTTTCAGTTAAAAAGTTAATAACGACGATGTAACCTTTCATTAAAATTCTATAAAATTAATCCGTAAAAACCACGACCGTATATTTAATTTAGGTAAAACGAGCAATCAAATTATTACTAAAATTTGTATAAGGCTTTCGTGACATCAGTCATGTGTGGTGGTAAGATAGTCAAGATTACGAATTGTTTAATTGAATGGTTGAATACAGTTTGATTTTTGGGACCCTTCGGTACAGCTGTTGTACAATGTTAAGGAGTTCCCCTCGTCTGTCGGCCATTTCCAACGTCAGATCAGTTCTAGGATCAGTGTAATACATTTTAGGTATTTTATCAAATGTTATACATTTTAGGTACCTTTAGGAAATACATATATGTGCTAAATTTTTTATTGAAATCTATTACCGAAAAGAGGGTAAAATTCAATAAATAGGATTCATCCTCAAATTTGCTACCGTTAAAGATAAAATATCTTCTTTTATCGAGTTCTTAGGTTTTCGCGATTGTTACACATTGGAAATGAAACTATTTTTCCGGATTTCGGTTGACTGACCGTCAACCGTGACCATGGGACCTGTAAAGGGCCTAAAAAGTCGGTTTGTTTGAAAAAACAAATATACGCGATTTAAATCCGGAAAAATAGTTTCATTTCCTATATCTTCTTTTAATTTGAATGAGACCGCTATTGACCACCTTTACAACAAAAAGAGAATCATTAAAATAAGTTCACACACGTCAGAGTAATCACGTAACATATACAAAATAAAATATAGTCTAATTGTGAACCTCCTCCTTTTTTTTAAATCGGTTAAAATGTATACGATAATTGTATATAAACTAGATTAAGAAACAGAAAGTTGTACTTGGTTTTTTTAATATGTTGTATGTATAAGTAGGTATACTCATTATTATTCAAAACATTGTAACAAATAAATTACGTGTCGATTTTTTAAAATTCCACAATACCATTACCACAACAGATTTAGAAATACTAATTGAAAAAGCAATAAAGTAATTAAGATTAAAAAATCGATCCACGCAAGAATCGATTAAGTTGAGCGAGATGATTGCAATAACAATCAAAGTGATGCAATATGCCTTAGATGTGACATTAGATCAATAAATAAAATTTATAAAGATTAATTATCATAATTGAATCCAACAGAGACATTGTAGAGTTCCTTTGTAACTATTCTAAAACCCTTATTGAAGACAAATGTTCAGTTCCTGCTTGGTAGCTTTTGTGCCGTCAACTTTATTTGTTTTATTGCTGCGAAGTGTTTGTTTCGTATTACTTTTTACATGTATATTATTTCGGAGAGTCCCCAAGAGATACGCTAAAGGAGACAACTCCATCATAAATTCATTCAATCGGATATAAAATAATAACTTTCGCAGTTTGATACCATTTCATCTATTCACTTCCACTGTCCATTAATTCAGTCTTTAAATAATAATAATAACGTCAGTAGATAGCAATTAATTAGTTTATTCACTGCTTCTATAATTCGCTCTAAACTACAGGAGATACATCATAATACAACTGATTTTTAATGTCACGTCGCGAAATCACTGAGAGAAATCGCGCTGTTTACTTTCATAGTATCAGTAACGCAAAAAAATATCTCTTTTTAAAAGCGTTGATTGACTTAAGTACTTATTTTCATATAGTAACATTGTCTCATCGGACTACGTCAGATAATGTTGATTAAACTGAACTGAACATATCCGAACAACAACAGCGCCACCTCTCTGTGCTACCTCGCGCTTTAAACTGTCAAACTGACGTAACATTTTCAATAAACAAATCTTCAAACACTGCTACTTGATCGAGACTAGTTATCAAATCTTACTTGTAAATATCTGTGTCTATATCAGTAAGTCATTTCTCTAAGACTTAAAAAAAACACAATAATATAAGTTAAAATTTATATTTACATGATGTGCATAGTAGTTATATCATGTAAACAATAAATCGAATTCTACATTTCGTTTGAAGTGACGACTGACTCCGATATTGTATGTACATATATTTATACTTCAAATTTCATGAGATACAGTCGAGTACAATGAAATGTGTGTATACATTAATATAGCGAAATATAAGTTAGATTTTCTTTAGAAATATTCATTGAAATCGTAACAACAATCCTCATTATCCATATTCATTAGGCACAGTATAATTGAGCATAAAAGGAAACTGTTTTATTATAATTTCGCTATTATTACTACAGAATACCTACATTAAGACCTTCAATGAGCGACATTTGAATTTCAAATGAAACCAAATCATACGGAATCCCTTTGAAATGTTCAAACTCGCTTAACAACGAAATTTTAATTTCTCCTATTACCAAGTTGAGACGAGTCTCGTGCGGAAAAGTGAATAGTTAAAGTGCAAGGCAGACAAAAACCATGATAAATTATTTCACAAGAATATTAAGCTTGATTTACCACGTACGCCGACTGCAGAAAACCGAAGGGACTGCTGTGTTTCTCGATAATGCACGAGTTGCAGAATATTTTAGGGTCACAATACCTCTACCATATGTTCATGCTAGGGACTGCGTAAAACATGTGATAATTTTATATGTGAAATTTAATGTGCTCCTAACATTCACAAGAAGTAGGCATATGTACACAATGTTTTTACTCTGTCACTAGCATTGACTTACAAATAAATGGACGACGGGTCTAATACAAAAACCACGAAAAAAATGTCCCAAGTCAACCTATTCAAAATTTAAATTGTTATGTCATCGCAGTATCGCGCTGTCCGTAGAACAAATGAAGACTAAAGCGGAGTGTCGCGCTCTGTATACGATTTTAGCGCCTGACACTTTTTAGCGCGGACCCGACGTCCATATAATTGTAAGTCAATGGTCACTAGCAACTGTTAACCTTCCAGTGGTCGCGCGCGGTCTTTGAGATCGCAGCGACCTTATTTTAGTCATTTGACAAAAAGTACAAACAATAAAAGGTTTCGCGACCGTGATAACCTCGAGGGGGTAGGGTACTTCCCTTTAGTAGCCCTGTGACATACGTTGCAAGCGCACATGTGTCTTTATTTGTGTTTGCGGGTCTCTGATTCCGCGCGCGACCGATCGTATTCCGGAAAAATTCATGAAATGAAATTGAAACCTGGGTGAGTATTTGATATTATTTGTACTATATTACTTACAAAATTACATTATTTTGTGTAATATTAAATTTAATTATTAATATCAAATTATTAATATTATTAATTATTAATAATAATAATTAATCATATAAATTATAAAAATATATTATATAAATTAATTAATAATAATTAATAATTCAATTAAATAATTAAATTATTTAATTAAATTTTTATTGAATTGATATTCAATTATTTTTTTATGAAATTACTCCACTAGTTTGTTATAATTATTAATACAAAGATCGAACACTCAGAAAATATTCGGAGTCGGATTCGAATCGACCGGATCGAAGGAATTTTTTCTGAGTGTTCGATCTTTGTATTAATAATAATTAAATTATTTATTATTTCGCTATTTGTTGTAGACACAACATTAGTTACGAAGAATCAGAACGGCTTGTAGAG
This sequence comes from Hyposmocoma kahamanoa, assembly GCF_003589595.1. Classification (NCBI taxonomy): domain Eukaryota; kingdom Metazoa; phylum Arthropoda; class Insecta; order Lepidoptera; family Cosmopterigidae; genus Hyposmocoma; species Hyposmocoma kahamanoa. The sequence continues at coordinate 19,735,601 of NW_020653854.1, forward strand.
GAAGCGGAAACAGAAGATGAAGATTTTGATTTCAAACCATTGTTATTGATAATGAATAGGTTTTGTATTTTTATTTTGTTTTCCTCTTTTATTTTATAAGAATTGAGATAATACGTAGAACGTCATGAAAAAAAATATTCAAAAATAATTGTGATTTTAGAGTTCCTACAATATTGTGCAATTGATGACAATATTGAGTGATCTCAGTTATAATCTACTATAGTGAGCTTATGAACGATTATGATAGAAAATTTCATCTTGTTTTGTTATTTTGTTGATTTTTAACGTTGTTTGTGTCATATGACTAAAATTTTGACTTTTTATAGACTGTTGAAGTAATAAGTAGAAATTTAATAAAATAATCAGTAAATAATATCTTTTTATTTTCGTTTATATAGATAAATGACTTTTTTATCGTGTGCTACACAACGTCTTGAAAATATTCATTTATCTTCTCAAACTGAACGCGTAAAGTTGCGGTCACAGACCGCCCGCGACTGGTAAGGTAAGGTAAAGGTAAGGTTAATATTATAGAACCGAGTAGACATGATTAGTAAGTAGGCATTATTTAGGTGTGCATGCTCCATCGTCGACTTCATCGTTACTTTTCGTCGGGTGAGATGGGGGACAAATGCTCACTTATTTTATCATCATAAAATGAGAATTTTGTATCATACCATGTGACAGAACGAACAAGTCTTGCGGTTGGTGGTAAGCGAGCCTCTCCTTTTAGTGACACTCAGAACTTTACGTCGCAAAGATCTGAGGGGTACTGCCACTGTGCCCTTAATTCTGAGACATAAGTCGACAAGTCCCACGTGCAATTTCACGAGACTCATGGTAAAGGAACGGAATGTACTAGTAGTAAATGCTGCACGTTTAAATGATCAATGAAGAAATAAACTGGCAATTGTTGATAATCGTCTTCGCAAAGTTACAAATAATTTAAAGTACAATGGCATTTTTATAATAAGATTGAGGTCGATATTGAATTTGCCATTTACGAGATTCAAAACTATTGCGAAACAAACATTTCGTACTAAAAGTTATACAGCTCCAACGTAGGTTCTTTGATGACAAAAATCCATGGTAGTGACCCGTTTATCTCTTTCAAGTTGTCACAATCTATATTATTCGGAATAATTAATGTAAATAATAAATGTATACAAATGTTTATTTACAAAGAGCAACCCCTAGAGTTTCTTACCTATTCTTCTCAGGGCAATTTGCCGTACGAATGAACTGTAGTGTTTAATCAATGTAGCGACTTAATTTGCTTACCAATGAAATAAAGATAATTGGAATTTGAGTTTGAAATGATACCTCACGAAAGAAAGATTTGTTTTTATGGGCATAAATTACCGTGGCCTAATCTTAGTTCCATGATATTACAAGCACACGCGCCGTCTTCCTATGAGTAGAACCCGAACGTCTTTAATAAGGGATTGAATAAGTACCTTCTAGGCGCTCGTGTCAAACAAAACTAAAATTAACTTATCATCAAAATGCGCAATAAAGCCAAATCACACACGTCTCCGACAAGTGCAATTCGTGTTGATTAGTTATGTATACATAGCATAAATAGTGTATTATTTTATTTTATGTATGTTAGTATTTAAGGTATAATAATTATATGAGTCATGGCCAGAATTAAACAAATAAATATAAATAAAAAATATATTCAATACAATGTATATTATCAATAATTAATAAGGGCAGTTAGTGGATAGTGCACTTACTTCACAAAGGTTAATGGGAGTAATAATGTATTGTTGGTTCCATTAAACGTAATGAAGTGCCTCCTGACTGTACGGAGGTGAAGAAGCCTTTTCGCTTGATAAAATCTGTAGTTTCCAATAATATTAGCTTTTTAGTGTTAATTACGTACAATATTTCTATGGCTTCAATTGTTATAAATAAATAAATAACGCCCACACTCAACATAGCCCCGCACTAGGGAAACCCTGTGTCGTGGGTGCCATGGACACACACACATAGACACATAGACAACCACAAATTACACCCCAACTCACGAGAGAAATAATTGTAGGCCATACTACTATTTCTCCCGGCCCGGGAATCGAACCTGGGACCTCTGCGTGGCAGTCCGGCATGGTAACCGTTTGGCCACAGAGGCAGTTGAGTTATATTTTTATTGTTTCTGAGTTAATGATTTGTTTTTATTTTTGTGAAATAACTCCACTAGCTTGATATAGTTATTAAATACAAAGATCGTTTACAAAGAAAAAATCTATCGACCCTGAGTTACAGCCCCCGTAGCATGCCGCCGCGATAAAGCTATTATGTTAACATTTAGCTATCAAATTCGAGTGATAACATTTCACAATTTTATCATAATAGTTAACATGGCCAGCGATCGCGAACTCTGCGACCAATAGCTGCAAAAGATTGAGCCGATATGGCCGCAAGGTCAAAGCTGATTTTAAAACATTTTGATAGTTCGGCACAGTAATTTAATCAACGTAAAAATTGAGCGCGACAAACGAGATAAAAAGAAATAACAAAACCAAATAGGTAAGGAGAACATTTTGAGTAGAGTTGAAATAAACGAGTGCAATTATAAATACGTAAATAAGAACTAATATAAATGTTAATAATAATAATAATACAGTATTGTAATAAGTTCTTATGTGGTTTACAGAGGGAAACCAGGTTTTCAAT
>NW_020653854.1:19738292-19745436 GCF_003589595.1 Hyposmocoma kahamanoa
TCATTCCGCGAGGGAAAATCTTAACACCGCGATGCAGAATTTGCGATTTCGACGCCAATGCCATCTAGCGGTGCGTGACGGAACTAATATGAGTTGTTGCCTGTTATGTGATTTTGTTACAGTATTTAATAAAATTTAAAATTTAAAAATTAATTAAAAAACTTAAAAAATTAATAAAATATTTAATAAATAATAATAATAATAAATAATAAAAAAAAATGTTATGTTTCATCGTTTTCGCGGCGATAAGGAAACGATACAGATATCTATATACACAATTTCATATTCTTGTTCTTCCAAATGTACAAGAATAGTTCATTGTCAAATTAACGGAAGAACGAATGATTCTAGAGAGGTATCTTACCGACTCTTTTTTTTTTATTCAAATGTATGTATGCATTTGACCTCCATCTCACTTGATGGAAAGTGATGATGAGGTCGACGATGGAGCATTCACATCTAAACAATGCCTATTCACTCTCGCCTTGAAAAGGTCCAAGATATCGTTATATCCTGAACGTTTTCAGGGAACAAGTCTGCAGGCAGGGAATTCCACTCCATGGCCGTTCGCCATGTAAATGTGGAAACGTAACGCTTCGTGCGAATCTTTGGAATATCCACAACATAGGTGTGGAATCCCAGCCTACGCCTAGTCTCCCGATGATGGAAAGGGGAAGGCGGAATTACATCATGTAATTCCATTGCACACTCTCCGTCTATATCCTGTAAAATACCGATAAGCAGGCAACTTACGGCGGTGTTCAAGGCTACCTGCCTGACTGGCTGCAATTTTGGCCATACATTCAATGTATCTCACCTGATGTTAAGTGACGATTTGACCGACGATGGGACGCGTTTGCCTAAAAAATGCCTATTCACTCTAGCCTTGAATAGCCCCAAATTGTACTTTTCGGGAAATACGGATAGAACATTCCATTCCTTTGCCGTACGCATCAGAAAGGGGGAAGCAAAGCGCTTAGTGCAAATAGGTGGAATATCAACGACATAAGAATGGAGTGCTCCGAACCTTCTAGTCGACCGAAGGAGGAACGGTGAGGGTGGAACTAAATTGAAAAGTTCCTACGCACACTCCCCGAAATGTATCCGATAGAAAAAAAATATTGTTCCTGTTTGTGCCTTTGATCACAATTGTTTTCTTCTCAGACAGTGAAATTTATTACCAACATTGTACCAATTGCGTGCTCTCAAACTAGGGAATTCCCTGTACTATGAATAACAGAACAACGGAATTCATTCTGGAGTACTTCCCAGAACACCCAAACCAGAACTAATTTAGAAAAGTTCATTTCCCTATTTGGTCCTACCGGGAACCGAACCCGGGACCTCCTCATCCAGCGCCTACAGTATAAACCATTTGACCACCGAGATCATCAAATAAACAATAGATTTCTATCCTAAGGTTACTTGGAAGGAATTACTACTTAGCAATAGTCTCGCATGTTGTATATAAGCTTAGTCTGTGATATTGACATCACTGTTGTGTTTGTAATTTTTTAATTTGCAATAGAGAATATTTATTCATTCATTCATTCATTTCACACCAAATTACCTGATCTCAAACTTGGGAATTCCCTGTACTATGAGTACCACACCGATGCTGTTCACTTGGGGGCACTGCTCAGAACACCCAGACCACAACCAAATAAAAAAAGTTCGTTTCCTCACATTGGCCCTACCGGGGAATGAAACTCGAAACCTCCTTGTCCAGAGCCTCCATTGCTCACCGCTGAGCGACCGAGGTCGTCAAATAAATATAAATTTGTTTCTGAATTTTCATATTGAATTTTAAGACAATAATACAAATTGGTAAAGACAATCAATATTATTTACTTATTTATTTTTTTATTTGTACATTTTAGGAAAATTATGAAACAATATACAGTGCTTAGCAAGCCAAAAACTCTTACATTGGTTATAATTATTATATACAAATAAGACTTAATGATATAATCTTAGTTCAGACATTACATAATAAATCGACATTGTTGTAACTTATTAATACATATCTTTCTTCTTCTACTTCTAATAAAATCATTAACACTTACGGCTAATTGAATGTTCTTCACGAACACATTAATAATTATGCACGAGTATTATAATAATTATGCATAATTTAAAATAATTTGAATCAATTAAAAACCTGTTATTATGAAAGTTGAGTGACATGTTACATCATTACATTACTGGTCATGTAGGACATTTTAAATTGAATTAAATTAAGATTTGTCTAAGTGCACCCGCATTGCCGAGGAAGCAATTTGGAATTGATTATTAACGACGTAGTTATAGGAAGGAAGGGCTTAGAGTTACAAAGATATAAATGAATAAAAACTCTTGACTAAAAAAATTCAAGGGTTCCGAAATATTAACATCTGGTCAAAATGTAGACAAATGCATGCAACATTTAAACATCGAATGGCAGTAAAGCTCCTTGTGAAAGAGTTCGTCCAGGGAAGTACTGCCACCTTACCTATTTCCGCCATCAAGCAGTAATGTTCACAGTCCAGCATTCCGGTTTTGACGGCTAAGAGTGCTGGTTAAATTACATGGATATCTCATGGTGATGGCCGCAGATAAGCGGCACTGGAACTGCTATGGACAAGCGTGTCTTTTACCACCAGGTGACTACATGTTTGTCTCATCACTTGGCATCATATAAAAATATAAAAAAATTGGAAGTCGAGTAAGTAGCTTGTTTAAAAGAGGTCTGAATTTTTGCTTGATATTGTTTCATTGTTGTTAGTTTTCGTTTTTAAGTTTTTGACAGTGCTTCTATTTTCTCAATGTCCCTTGACAAACTTCGTAGTTTTATTCAGTTGCCATTTGCCTTTGATACAGACCGGATGCTTTCAGTCGACTTGGAAGTATAAAGAGTTGCTATTACTTTTTTATTCATTATACAATAGGAGGAAAGTCGCTAAAATCTAACGACTTTCCTCCACGCTATAAATTATAGTATATACATAATTTACAGCGTGTACTTGTATTTTTTACAAGTAGCCGATACGTTAAAGAAAGACAAAAATGGTTATTTTCAAAAAGTCCAAAAACGTGTTTTTGTAGCTTGTAGTGTTCCAATCAGCAAAGGATATTTTAAAAGAATATGATAAAAAAGACAAATTAGTTCCTTCTCAGTTAACTAAAAAGGTACAAAAGAACAATATATTATTAACAATTATATATTGTTCTTTCGTCATTAATAACTGGAAAAATATTAATTTTTAGTTATATAAAAGAACTTCATTTATATAAAATATAAAATTTTTGTTAACTTGCTTACTGACTTGAAGTAAATGTTATTAAAAACAGGGAAATAGTTTTACATCTCTATATAGTTCATACGGAAATGAAAACAAAACAATAATAAATAACATTGTTTAAAATGCAAATTATTACAGATTTTGAATCTAATAAATAATGGCCATGGAAATTAATATTCGTATGCATTCGGAAACCCGATGACTGCCGAGAGACATTGAGAAAATAGAAGCACTGAACTGATATGAAAGTTTATCATAAACAATTTTTCATAGCAAGTATCAAAATGTTTACGACCCCGATGCTCTATCAATACAGTAATTCATGAGTTTGTCATTGACGGCTTAGGACCTTTTTTGCACACACTCATAGCTCCGCACTAGGAAACCCTGTATCGCGGGTGCCATAGACACACACACAGATAACTACAAATTACAAGAGAAATAAATGAAGATCATACAAATATTTTTCCGGGCCCGGGAATTGAACCCGGGACCTACGCAAAATGGGCTCCGTGTACAAATTACAATTCGTGACTGGAAATGTATTATTAGCATTGACTTACAAAAGTCAATGATTATTAGTAATAATTTTATTTATTGTACTAATGGTTTAATTACTTGTTAGATATGTAGAAATAAGGTAACCTATTCTATATACGAGAATAATAAAATTATTGACATTTAACATTTTACTTTATGTGTACCTTCTTAAGTATTGTAATTGACTGACACTGTTAAGGTTTGTTTGAAAAACCATGATAAAAGTGCCTCCGTGGCCGAACAGTTACCATGCTAGACTGCCACACAGAGGTCCTGAGACCGATTTCTGCACCGGTAGAAATATTTGTATGTCCTACATTTATTTCTCTCGTGAGTGTCTCTGATGTCATTTGTGGTTGTCTATGTTATTATGGGTGTCCATGGCAGCGCGATACAGGGTTTCTCTAGTGCGGGGCTATAAGTGTGTACGTATTATTATTATTATTATTTTTTGTTGTATAATATTAATTGAAATTATATTAAATTAGGTACTATTTGGATGGTATTTTCTCACAAAAAAAATTATATCAAACTCAAAAATTTTGTTCTTAGGTTTTCACGATTGTTACACATAGGAAATGAAACTATTTTTCCAGATTTAAATCGCGTATATCTGTTTTTTCAAACAAACAGCCGTTTCGAGCCCTTTACGGGTCCAATGGTCACTCGACAATTGTTTATAGCGACTTCTAATGCTGCCGATGAATATCATACCATAATTTATTTATCGAGTTCTTAGGTTTTCGCGATTGTTACACATAGGAAATGAAACTATTTTTCCGGATTTAAATCTTTCTTTAAGTCTGGGGTTTGTTTGAAAAAAGAATATACGCGATTTAAATCCGGAAAAATAGTTTCATTTCCTATCAAAAATTTTGGTCACATAATATAGGATGTGTCATTATATTCTATATGCATTTCATGGGGCTACACCACTTTTGCGCTAATAGCCTCAGTTATATTAGCGTTCTTTGTTCACTTTGTATGTCTTCGTCATCTTTTAAGTTCGATGTATAAAATGTTCAAAACAATTTTAGAACAGACCTATTAATCCATGTACTAAAATTGCATAAATAATCAAGAACTAATGACGTTAAATGGCACTTAGTCGAATTTAATATTCGTTTAAGTACCGTTTGGCACCACGTCCGTAATAATATCAACTCGGTAGCAATATCAACTCGTAATTTATTCCTGACATTAAAAAGAAAAGAATCGCCGCAGGAGTCGTAATTCGCACAATCTATATATCATAATGACAAACACAACAATTTAAATACAAATTACAAAAAATGCTGTCAAAAACTGTTTTCCTAACGACGTAAAATGTTGAATCTTATATTTCTTGTAAATTACTTTTTAACAACCCATCTCCCTTCACGAAAAGGGTGAAAATATAATTTTGTTTAGCCCCGAGCAACCCTCTACAAAGTGGTTTTTTATAAGATTATTGAGAAAATAATGGAAGACGGGTTTTCAAGGAACGTGCCAAGTCCTCCTTGCCTTCAAAAAAGAAAAAATATGTTATTGCATGATAATATACCGACAACTTGGCCTGGGTCTATTTATCTAAGACTAGCAAAAGAAAAATTCGCCATGACTAGTTGCGTGGTGTTAAAATTAGCTTTTGTAACGAACGAACGAAAGAATTTAAGAAACAACAATAAGTTAACAAAGAGACAGTTTTGCCTATTATCATTAATGAAAAGTTTCTATATATTTTCATTTACACATTTATTTACGATGCCTACAAAAAGGTAAAAAATATTTTCTCTTTGAATAATCTGATTTGTGGAGTATTGTTTTGTTACAAGGACTTTGATCAGTCTTCCTTGAAACAATAAGAAAGGAAAATGTAATAGCTTTGTTGTACAAACCTACTTGATCTAATATCCGGTTTCCTATTAATAAAAAGATTTTTGTTATCTTCCGGAAACATTTTCTCTTGAATGTACAGTACGTAGGAAGAAAAGGGAAGTACGGAGGAAGGGAATTTCCTTATTAATCTATATCATTTTTAAACGAAATTCTAATAGATAGGTAGACATACAGTAAAGACCGTACCTACAAATTGTGACACCTATGGCTATTGACCGTCTCGCTGCAAGTCTGTAATTCGGATCCCAATTCAACGTTAATTTTGATTTCACTATCCTTTCGATGGTATTGTTAACGCACTCATAGCAGACACACACAGACAACCACAAATTACACCCAAACTCACGAGTGAAATAAATGGGAATCGAATCCGGCACCTTTAAGGGGCCGGCCTGGTAACTGTTCGGCCACAAAGACAGTTGATGATATAAGTTTGTTATTAAAGTTGGGTGTGATTTTACATTCATTTACTTATGTAAATTTGATCTCAACTCGTATAATATGCTTGCACTATCTGGAATCCATTTTATAAGAAATATTTATGTGGATGACATTTGAACGAATTCAGCGCAAATATCTCAGTCCCATTCATCCTAATTTTTAAAAAAGATGCTATAAATCTTATCACGAAATATCGAAATACTTTCATATGCAGAATTCTAGCGAAATCCGTCAAGCGATAACCTTACTTACAGGGAACGCTTCACAATATGGTCGATAGCCCTGAACTAACAAAGACTGCTCTCCTCGTGCTCTCAAGTGCGCATGCGGTGTACTTCAGCATGCTTCCAAAATCTTCTCCTTCTTATAATATGGTTTTCTTCTCCTTTTTCAGAAAGACTGTCCTCTTTATCACACTAACGTAATCGACCTTTTTAGGAAAATTGAGTAGGGAGAGTGTAAAATCAATAATTTGGTTTTATCGGTGTTCCAAACAATGCCGTTATCATGGTTCTACTTAACAACCGCATCTACATCTAATTGTACGAAGCGGCATTTTTACGCGAGATCCGTTCCGGCTTGGAGCACACATAGATTGTCAGCGAACACGTGCACCACACAGTGTCGTAGTGCGCCATACAGACTGTTTACACACATCAGATAACAGACTTGTCCGCACCCAGAACCTTGAGGCACCCCACACAATACTTCTTTCTCTTTGACAGCATAGGTACAGACCTATCACCCACTTTCACCCTGTATGACCGTGACGTGAGATAATCACAGAACCATTTGTTCAGCAGTTCTCCCACCCCACACTCGTCCATTACATTTAACAAATTGTTTGTTTGAAGAGGTTCGAACGCTTTTTTAAATCGAAAAATATTGTTACTATTATTTTTTTATCCCCTAAATAATTATTAATTTCGTCAGTAAAATTTGATGACAAGGTTATAATAAATGATTATCACTAGTAACAGGTTTCTTACCACGGTATAACTTCT
>NW_020653854.1:19745836-19776597 GCF_003589595.1 Hyposmocoma kahamanoa
TGTTACTAGTGATAATCATTTAGTGAATAACCACGAAAGTCTTAAAAAGGTTATAATATCTTGTTGCACTCTTTCCTTTCAGAAAACCGTGTTGAAAATAATTTATAATGTTATGTTTTGAAGACAATCCCCAAGCTGATTAATAATACATTTTTCTACAATTTTGTTAATGCTTGACAAGATAGCTATGCCCATACCTATAATTATATATGGTATAATTTTTACGACTACCTTTGTTATAAATTGGACGTATTATGGCCTCTTTTAACATATCAGGAAACTTATGATTACTCACTATCCATAATACTTTTTAAGTCAGACATACGCACGAAGTCCTCACTAGGTGAATTATTTGAATTCATATTTTTTAATACTTTTCTAATGTGTTGATTTTTTACTGGTTGTCAACTCATGCATATGTCCGCCTTTTTTACATAATTATCGCTACTCAACCATTTTATGTCTCAGGTATGTTTTATTTGTTCAATTAGTTGGAGACAACATTTGCAAAAGTGTTACAAATATCATTTACATTTTGAGAATCCATATTTGATAAAATAAAGCTGTTTAAATCCTGTCTGTCATTTCCCATTAACATATGAATTCTCTTAATGATCCAAATTTGTTTGATATTTTTATTGCAGTCTGATATACATTGTTTATCGTACTCACTTCAGGGGGTCTATTCTTATTTTCCGTCCGACATTCGTCTTAAACAATTGCTGTCAAATAAGTAATACTCGACCATATCAAAAGTCAGGCATGAAGCTTCATCCACATTTCATTTGGTCGAGTATTACTTATTTGACAGTGATTGTTTCGGATGGATATCGGACGGAGAACGGGAGTAGAGCGTTTAATCAAAATTTTCGTGTATTTATTATTTTGTATATTAATTATTTTATTTTACATTTTTAGGGAAACTAACAGCTAGGTATATAAATACTTACAAAAATAAATATTGATGGCCAGTTACAGACAATTTAAGAGTTAAATTTTACGTTAGAACTGTACACAAACACTGAGAGGAAAAAAAATCAAAAAGAGAAATTCTAACTTGAACTTAAAGGAACCTTTAAAGGAAAATAATGGAAAAACTGATTACAGAGTAGCTGCTTAAGTTTTTTTTATTTTTTAATGGTACAAGTTATAAAAAGCAGATAACCAGCATTTTTAAAACAATGAAAAATAGAGTAACAATAAATGTCCATTCCAGTTACAACGGTACACAGCATTCTAGAATAAGAAATGTTGCGATTTTGTAAAAATATAGAATATTCAATGACATTTGATTATTTTTACACCACGATCTGATCTAGTTGAGGTCACCTTGGAGAAGTTCACAATCACCCTGCTTTTGAATTTTGCGACATGTCTTTACATCGTAAGCATAAGCAAGACACTAACTTGTCACTCTCTCCAGTAAATCATTGACAGAAATGAGGAATAACAATGGACCTAAGCATGATCCCTGAGGAACTCCGGTCACCGGCACAAAAGGTCTAGGGTAAAAGCCATACAACGATACCAGGTGTGTTCAGTTAGCTAGGTACGAAGTTAGCCACCGATGAAGATTCCCATATAAATCTAAGTGATAGGCCTTCGACAGTAGGATCGAATGATTTACTCGACCAAATGCTTTCAAAAAATCCGTATATATCGTGTCAATTTGAGCCCTCTCATTAAATGAATCACACAGGAATGATGTGTAAACTAACAAGTTTGATAGATTACAACGGCCGGTTACAAAACCATGCTGCCTTGGACTAATCCTATGAACCACCTCACAATATATATATTCTTACACCATGCCCTCAAATACCTTTACAAAACAGCCAAGAATACTAATAGGACGATAGTTAGTCACATCATGCCTACCATCCGATTTGTGTATGGAAGTTATCCTCGCGATCTTCCAAATGGATTGAACCTTCCTTAGTTGAAGTAGTACTTGATCAGAAGATAGACTAATGCTGGTTAAGGAGAAATTAGACGATGAAAAATCTGGGACGTAATTTACATCTTTGTTAGATCCGAACACGGTAGAGAAGAAGTCTCCGAATAGGTTAACAATTTCATCGCCGGAACTTGCAGTACGATCTTTATAAAACATATACATGATTGGGAATATCATTAGTTATTCTTTTAATTTTCATGTAACGCCAAAAAGACTTAAGTCTGGTACACAAGTCACGTTCTGTTTTTGCAACAAATGATGAAAAGCATCTATTCATTAATTCCTTGGCACTCGCCCTCTGCAGACTGAAAGTGTCATAATCGCGAGGATTTTCGTAGCGCTTTAGTATGTGGTATCTTTCTTTACTTTAAATAAATTAATTAGATTATTCGTAAACCAACATGGATACTTTACTGATTTAGCTTTCAATTTCAGTGTATGTCTTTCGATTATTGTATACATATAAGTTGGTCCGGTATAAAAAAGTCAATATTGTGTTTCCTTGCCTCTCTATTATAGCACTCACTAGCTCTAATGAAGTAGGAATTTCGTCTATAGTTTACTTTCACCAAAGGAACATGAAGTACGCTAGGACATCGAAATGAAGCTACTTGAACACGCAAACCACTGTTACTGAGAAGCTCAGGACAGTCGACCGAGCCACATACTATTTTAAGTAAATACAGAATATCAGCCTTCCATATCTGTTTCAGACATACTTAGCCATATAGATGTCCTAGCTAGATATATAATTCACCTTGAATTGTTTGTTAACCCTCAATACAAAAATTAAAATAATTTTCTTTTATTATCCGTAATGAACTCTACAGGGCTGAGAAGTTTCTTTGTATTGTACTTTTGCGCTACCTATATTGTGTTAAATTTCTTTGTTACGCTATTTTGTTTTTTATGGGCTATTATTCTTTATTGAGTTTTAGGTTTTCAATATTGTTACAGTCTCAAATCTCCAGTCAGCCGTAACCATGGGACCTGGAGAGGGTTGGAAACGTTGGTTTGTTTGAAAAAAAAAAAGAATAAATATATATGATTTAGTACCAAAATCGTTTGTGTAGTATATAATAATGTCACCCCCATGTGATTTTTTTCTGAATGATAGAATATTCTATTCTAGATCATTCTTGCACACATTCAATGTAACTTTCATAGCAAAACTATCGGAAACTTATAACAATATTAACTCATATATTATATCAGCCTTAATAAATTTCGGCTTTACTATCTAGTAAAGCCAGAGTTAATAAACGATTGGTTCCAGACACTTGGGCTGTATTATTGACAAGCAATAAACTGCCTACGCAGTCCATGATTCATATGTAACATTAACACTATGAGCAAATCAAATCAAAATACTGAATGTAACACGCACACAAAAGAAAATGTTTTGGTTACTATTGATAGAAAGATCGAAGAAACTCAAAGAAAAATTTCTATGATGATAACTTCAACCAGCGACATTTTCGCTTAACGCGAGCCATCGTTTTTCCCACTAAGCTGGAGAATGAGTTAGCAGATCTTACGAATTTCTCTATGTGCTTGCTGCAGATCTTTTCGTCACCCTTACTCGTAAACAGTGTCATGACTAAAAAAACTAAACATTTGCAATTTAACTATATTTTACTAAATTTATTTTACGAATTCAATCTGCAGTAGTTTTAGAATTTCGACATTATTTATTTTATATATAATAAATACATTGTAGCTGCATGCATCTTAGCCTTTTACTACATTTTAGTTCGAGTTGTATTAATTAAGAAAGAATATCTGGCAACATGTTTAATAAAAACCCGCCATTTGCAAAATACGTAAATATTTTTTGTGAAGCGATATTTATTCATACAAGATCATCATTTGCCTCGCAAATGTGACGAAAAACATAGTGTGTAGCACAGGCGGTAAAAATTCGAACTTCGAGCTATTAAAGTCCTCAGTCCTCTCGTTAATAATTTCACATTTACCGCCCTACACAATGTACCTACTTACTATTACTTCTATTTACTAACAGAAAACAAGGTTCACTGCAGCGTACCTGATTGATACTCCAATATTGGGACTAAACGCTGTGTATAATTTTTCTTAAAGGGCGCAAACAGGGAATGGAATATGCTGCCTGTTTCTGCATTTCAGGTAACAAATTTATGAAGAAATATGTAAAGTTTACCGACTCGGTCTGTAAACTCTGGTTTGAGTCCAGTTCGAACATATACCAGTAATAATAATATTTATAAACTAAATAAATAATTACGATTAAGAAGAATTGTTCAAGCATATATTTAGTAGCAGTAGAGCTTTTTGTAAAAGAGCTAGTCAAGGGAAGTACTGTTACCTAACCAATTTTTGCCGCCAAGCAGTAATGTGAGCATTACTGCGTACCGATTTAAAAGGCTAAGGGTGCTGGTGAAATTACAGGAACATGAGACTTGTCAACGTATGTCTCAGGGTGACGGGCGCACTGGGATTGCCCCTCAAATTTTTGCAATTTAAACCTCTGAGTAACACTGCAATTGTTATGGACAGGCGTGTAGCTTACCATCAAGCGCACGACCTGTTCGTTCCGTCACTTGATACTATAAAAAATCTTTATTAAAATCAAATTAAGTTCGTTTGCGTATATAGGATGTTAATTTCTGTAAGTACGATTACTTTCATAATTAATTCGTACAGAGAAATAAACGTTAGGCAATTATGATATCTTCGACGACTATAATACCCCAGACGTCCGTAATGATATACATGCTTACGTTAGAGATCTGGAGGAATTTCCTAATTAAAAATAACGCGCACACACTCATACCCCGCACTAGGGAAACCCTGTATCGCAGGTGCCGTTAACACACACATAGATAACTACAAACTACACCCAAACTCACGAGGGAAATAAAAGTAGGCCATATACATATTTCTACCGGCGCGGGAATCGAACTCGGGATCTCTGCATGTTCGGCCACAGAGGCAGTAAAATTTTATTTCAAGCTTCAATATAAATGGAAAAGAAACGAAGAAACATACGCTACGAGAAAAGAAAGAAAAATAGACATTTGCATATAACGCACGATTTGCCATGGATAATGTACTCACTTTATTATTCTTCCCAATTCCTCAATTATTCATCATTCGATTGTAGAAAAAATAACGTCTCTCCGGAATTTATGTATATTTGCAAAGAACACAATACAGGTGTCCCAAAGCTCAACGATAAGTCAGGATCTAGTTTATGCCCAGTTCGTGAAGATCCTGAATTTTTTTTGTGAAATAAGCGTTCTATTGAAGATTTAAAAAAAAAAATATGTCCAACACATAATTTTTAAGTACTACGATTACAAATTTGCAAATATTAGTGCTCCAATTTTTGTGACGATAACCCAAACAGCGCGCTAATGAACGCAATTCAAAAGAAAGCCAAAATTGCTAAAGTTTCAGAACTAAAAATAAATGTGAAATTACAGGCACATGGGACTTGTCAATTTATGCCTCAGAGTGACAGGCGTGGTGGCCATTGCACTGCAATAAACTTATTTTAAAGTAATTTGGACACCTATATGAATCAAAACCTAAGAAACGTATCTGAACTACCACAGCAACTCATTACAATAGATGGGGCAAGAAACAAAAATTTTAAAACATAAAGTACATATTTCTCGACAAATATAGGAATTTAATTATAATTTTATTACTTTAAAATTTCTTATCATAAGATTTTTTTAAGAATGAAGACGTAGAACATTTTACATCATTTAAGAATCTTGATTAGTTGCGCCAACTTGTGTAATGAGTTGCCGTAGTTGTTCAGATACATTTTTTTTTTAGTAACAGTAGAGCGGTAGCAATAAAGCTCCTTGTGAAAAAGTTCGTCCAGTGTGTAGCACTTCCACCTAACCTATTTCCGCCGCCAAGCAGTTATGTCAGCATTACTGTATTCCGGTTTTGAAGGGTTAAGGGTGCTGGTGAAATTATATGTCTCAGGGTGACGGGCGCAGTGGCATTGCAAAGTGTTATGGACAGGCGTGTAGCTGATAAGCTACACGCGCTGATGATAATCAGGCGCGCGAATTGTTCGTCACGTCATTTGATATTATATAAATACCTACGTTTTAAGTTTATTGAATGTCACTATATCCATCCACATTGAGTAAAAAATTTGACGACCTCCTTGTACACCGGTTTTCATGGTGTCGCCATGTCTGAAGTGCCTAGTTCGATCTCCGGCCGGGTCAATGTAGAAAACCAACTTTTCTATCGGGTCTGGGTATTTGTGGTATCGTCGTTGTTTTTGGTTTCCATAACACAAGTCCTTTAGTTACTTTGGGATCAGAGCAATGTATATTATGTAGTCTAATATTAAAAAAAGAATACAGAGTAATTTGTAAAATAATAACAACCTCACAGGACTATATTACTAACATTATAAACAACAAAATAAACTAATAGAAAATATAATTGTGTGATTTGGACAAAAAGGTTACACAGGTTAGGACAGCATTGCTGATTTTCAGTCTTCATTAAAGCTAAGCTATTCGCTTGTTGCACCAAGCTAATATGCGACGTAATAACCAACCTTAAGTAATAACTAGTAATAAGTAAATATCTTTTAAAAAAAAATTAAATTGTGCAAAATAACAAGTGCACATTTTACCTCCATCTCACCTGATGAAAAGTGACGATGAGTTCGACGACGGAGCATGCACACCTAAATAATACCAATTCACTCTCGCCTTGAAAAGGCCCAAATTACAAGTTCAGGGAACAAGTCTGTAGGCAGGGAATTCCACTCCATAGCCGTTCGCCATATAAATGTGTAAGCGTAACGCTTCGTGCGGATCTTTGGAATATCCATAACATAGGGGTAGAACCCAAGCCTACGCCTACTCCCCCGGTGATGGAAAGGGGAAGGCGGAATTAAATTGTGTAATTCTATCGTACACTCTCCGTGATATAACCTGTAAAATACCGACAAGCAGGCAATTTTACGGCGGTGTTCAAGGCTTTGCACCTTCGCCTCCACTAATTCCGAGTCACCGCAATAAGCCTCTTGACACGACTGTCAATTGAATCCAAAATGACCAGTTGATATGTAGCAGAGCCATTCCAAAGGTGGCAGCAGCACTCCATGCACGACCAGACTTGTGCTTTTAACAGCTGAAGCAACTGTCCCGGTGTAAAGTAACACCTCACCCTAGAAAGGATGCCAAGCTTTTTTGCTGCATTTTTGACTACGGATTCAATGTATCTGCCGAAGTTCAAATTGGACGACAGGTCCATTCCAAGTAGCTGGAGGCAGTCGGCTATCGGATTTTGTGATATGGATATATCACGAAAAGTCGGAGTCAGCTCGATGGGACTCCGATTTGGTAGCGTTAAATTTGACAAGATTAGCATCGCTCCAATCGGAGACTGCTTGGAGTGTCAAATCCAAACGGCTAACCATGGACTCTCGACAAGGCTGGATTTCCTCTCCACTGACCCTTGGTCAAGTACTTATCTACAACTGTGCTGTCATCAGCATACGCAAAGGTACCTGGAATTAACATATTATTGATGTGCAGCAGAAAGAGAGTTGCAGACAGTACGGAACCCTGAGGAACTCCGGCATCTATCGCCATATGTTCGGAAGTGTAGCCTTCTAAGGTCACTTGAATCGGGCGTTCACTCAAGAAATCCGAGATTTAATTGCAAAAGTCAGAGGGAAGCTTATTTAAAAGGCTTGCGTGCCAGACCCTGTCAAAGACTTTAAAAATGTCTAAAGACACTGCAAGTGTTGCCTCGCTCCATATGTGACAGGCATACACAAGAAGATCCTCAGTAGATCGCCCTCGTCGGAATCCGTACTGGCGATCACTGAGGAGGTCGTTGTCTTCTAGGTACGACAGGAGAAGGTTGTTGAGTACGCATTCCATAGTCTGGCACAGTATGGAAGTGACTGAGATAGGTCTATAGTTGACAGGGTCAGCTCTGCTTCCATTTTTCGGCACATGTTGCACGTTTGCAAGCTTCCACGACCTGGGAACTACACCAGTCTCAAGTGAGAGGCGGTACAGGCGTGTGAGAACAGGAGACAACTTAGGCGCACAGTTACGCAGGACTATTGCTGGAATTCCATCTGGCCCGCTAGCTTTATTCACATCTAGATTTCGCAGAGTTCCAAGTACCTCTTTTTGGCATATGCGAACTGGCCTGAGGTAAAGTAGGTTTTAGGTTCCCTGCGGCATCCAGACGCGAACTCTCTGCAAAGAGTGAGGCAAAAAGATTCGCCTTTCTTCCGCAATACGAGCCAGCGAGCCATCCGGCCTCAGCAGAGGTAGCAGAGATGGGCGATAAAAGTTAGATTTGACCACTTTAGCCAGGGACCAAAAGGATTTGCTGCCTGCTGGATAAGAGGCAAGCTTGGCTCCTATGTGGCGCACATGGTCAAACTTGGCCCTGCGTAACACCTTTTGCACTTCTTGGCGATCTTATTAAAAGCTTTCTTCAAATTCTGGGTACCGGGAGCTTTGCGTAGTCGAGCATCTGCCCTAGCTTGGTACGCGGACTGTTTACGTGGTTCAGCATAACTACAATCAGCGTTAAACCATGGACGAGCTTGGGGTCCATTGGGTACATCAGAGTATGGTATTGTAGTCTAGGTTCTACTCTATGAGTAGAATTACAGGCTGAATGAACTAAGATTTGTGTTTCGATGATGTTTAAAAAAATAAGATGTAAAAAAAGAACATCTCGGGGGTTCTAGACGAGGCTTCGATCAGAAAAGATGAAATAAATATTCATTCACGGAAATATCTCTATTTTATGTTTAAAAGTACCTCTACGCAAAGCCCAAACTACGTTCTCATACTATAAGTGGTGGAGGCCGCCTTATGGTGTACGATAGCCTTACGTGAAAATTCTGATGTGGAAAATTGTTCATCGTCCACATGAACAAGAACTGTCTGCATTCAAGGGAAAATATATTTGTATAATTATTAGGAATCCTCCATATGATATTTCGCCACTTCATATTTGTGTTAGGAAATTTTGTTGTTAGGATAATTGGTGTGGTTTTTTAATAGTTCTAAGAAAGTAGGAAAATCTGATGGAACGTGGATAGCTTCAGGATGAGGACCGAGGAGGACGAGGTCGCCCGATGGGTGCTCAAGCCTTTGTCGTCGTCGTAGCAGCGTGCACGTTAAAGATTGTTTAGTGACGCGTTTAAAAAGTTTTAGTATTGATGTTTAAAAATTTTTAGGAGCATTCAGCCAAGCTAGGGTATTTAGATAAAATAAAGTGTTACGGTTTAGATAGCTAATAAAATAA
Source organism: Hyposmocoma kahamanoa (assembly GCF_003589595.1). Classification (NCBI taxonomy): domain Eukaryota; kingdom Metazoa; phylum Arthropoda; class Insecta; order Lepidoptera; family Cosmopterigidae; genus Hyposmocoma; species Hyposmocoma kahamanoa. The sequence goes on from NW_020653854.1 coordinate 19,755,099, forward strand.
ATATCTAGCTAATTAGCTAGGATAGCTAATGAGTAATTACATTTTGAATTGTTTGATTAGGATGTGGTCATAGTCTGTCCTGTTAGATAGTTTTTTGGCAGATTAAAGCCACTGCCTGCCGATGATTTTGTTTGTAAGTGAAAGCTTTCGAGCAGTGTGTGGCTAGCCTATAGTAAAAGCCGATCACATATGTAAGTTGCCTATCATAGGTCGGGTACTAGCTAGAGATGTTCACCCCTTCGGTTGTGAGGAAGAGGGATGTAGACTAGGTTCTACTCTATGAGTAGAATTACTGGCTGAATGAACATTAGTTTGTGTTCCGAATGATGTTTAAAAAAATAAGGTGCAAAAAAAAAGAACATCTCGGGGGTTCTAGACGAGGCTGCGATCAGAAAAGATTTGGCAAAGAAGGTAGAATTGAAATAGGACGGTAGTCTGAAGGGAAGCTTGGTTTAGTTTTTTTCGGTAGTGGAATGACATAAGCGTCTTTCCAGGCAGAGGGGAAAACACAGGTAGAGACCGATTTATTGAGGACTTTAGTAATGACGGGAGTGAGGAGATCGAGGAGCGGAATGATCTTATTACGACTAATGCAATCACTGCCTACAGCATTGGAAGCGATAGCTAAAACGTTTTTCTTAACATCACAGTCAGTAAATTGATTAAGAACAAAAGATGAATAGTCAAGAGTTGGTAATGATGAAAGATATAGCAAAGTGTTGTCTTTGACTGAACAGTCAAAGACAGGCGCAGATGAAAAGTGATTGTTAAGGTTATCTAGATTCAGGTTTAAAGAAGAATTATTACTATGAGATTTACCAACTCCAAGCGACTTAAGGAAATTCCAAATTTTAGTGGGGTTACCATTTTCGATGGATGTGTGGATGTGGCGTCGCTGAGCATCCCTAATCAATGTGTTGCAGCGATTTCTAATTCGGTGATATTTTTTGCAATTCGCATCAGATGGTTCAATATTGTACCTGGTTTTCGCACGATTCTTATTCTCCATATAACTTCGAAGGTCATTACTCAGCCAAGGTGCAGGAAGGTGCCTGATCCAAACGGGTCGAACTGTGATGTAAATAACTCGACATGTTCATCCACCGAACCAACACTATCCACTACTGACCAGTCAACTCTGTTCTATATGACTACAACTTCATTTAAATATACAAGCCACAATACTAAGTCATCACGACATAATGGTACAACATGGTAAGCAACAAAAACTAAAAATGTATTTACTACGTTTTGTAAAAAGTCAAGGAATAAAAATGGTTGTTTATGATGTTAGTAATATAGTCCTGCAAGGTTGTTAGTATTTACAATAACCCTGAACACGAGCAATAGTACCTGCTGAATGTTGTTTACAAGCTTACAAGTTCAAGGTGTTTTAAAATTTGAAAGTCAATTACTACTAACACGTCAAGGTATGGTAAAAACCGGGATTAGTGTCTTATACTCAATAACAACAGCTTCCTTTCTCACTTTTAAAGCACACAAGTTATTAACCGTTCTAGATGAGTCGTCTTAAATACGCAGATTATGACATGCCGTTACAAGACCTATAATATTCACAGGGTTACTTTTGTTAATGAAATAAACACCTTTTCGCGTGTGCTTTCTCATGTCACCCGTCCATCTTGCTGCAGGGCGTCATACACTAAGTTTGCCTTAATGTGCTCGCCACTCTAAAACAAGTCCATCAGCCATCTCGGCCAAGCGTGTAACTATTTTTCTTTTAATAATAATCTTTTTTGTTTCGTAAATTGACATGTGGTTTATAACTTTCGAAGTATAAATTGTTATACAAGCGCAAGTTCTAAGTCCTAGAATAATTTAATAGCGTTTTTCAATTCCGTATTCCGTGTTCCTTAACTAATACTGTTAGTTCAGAAGAAGTATGATCTAAGGCCGAAAGCCGATATATACAACTACCCGAACGAACGCGCAAATCTTAAAAAAAAATTACGCTCATTACATTGACTTACAAATAAATGGACGACGGGTCTAATACAAAAACCACGAAAAAATGTCCCAAGTCAACCTATTTAAACGTAGTGACATGTAAAGGAATATGAAAAAGCTAAAACGTTGAATTTAAATTGTAAGGTCATCGCAGTACTCTCTAAGTTTGCTTGCAACAATTGAAAGGCTCACAAAAACACCATATTCAGCTTCCACTGGAAACTTACCAAAATGCACCATATGTAGCTTCTAGTGAAAAGTACTTGAACACGGGTATAATGGAGTAGCCTTTATTATTTGTAAATACATTTTATATGTAAATGTTGAATTTTATACAATGCCATTCATTACGAGCTAGGGTGTCAGATTTTTTTTTCTTGAGTTTCGAGAATTCTCGTACCCGATTTCAGCTCAATCAACTATAAAATTAAATGTGAACTTTTCGAAAGTTGTTTTGGCCTGGGTGTTCTGAGTTGTGCCCCGAAATAAATTCTATCGTTCTTGGTCCCAGGTTCGATAACCGATAGAACCAATTTGGGAAATGAACTTTTGTAAATTGGTTCTGCTCTGGGATTCTGTTGCTCTGATACTCATGCGGAGTATGTACGTAAGAGTTAGAGAGTTCCCTAATTTCAGACCAGGTGATTGTCTTACAATAGAATACCAAGACCAGAACCATTTAGAAAAGTTAATTTGTTAAATTGATCCTACCGGTATCGAACCCGGGAACTTCTCATCCAGTGCCCACAGTGCAAGCCGTTAGGCTATCAAGGTTATACTATTTTTATTATTATGCATTGTTTGCGTGTGAAAGCTACAAATTGCTTAAACTTTAAAAAAAATCCTATTTAATTTGCAGTGTCAGTCTGCTTCAATTACCCTCTTTGTTTCTTAACCAACTTAAGAAACAAAGAAGGTAATTGAAGCAGACTGACACTGCAAATTATATAGGATTTTTTTTAAAGTTTAAGCATATTTTGTCATTCATCCAACTTTTGATTTTTAATGCATTTTGGCGTTGTAAGATGTTCTCTGTTAATACTTGTCAGTTTCACCTTAAGTTCAAGCTATGTTTACTGGATAAATTCCTGTATTCTCCCCTTTCTATGCGCAGTTCACTCATTGATGTAATCACATATCAAAGCTTTAATATAAATTTAATATAATGCCTAGGCACCAAAAACCAGTTCTTACTAGCAATGTTGGCCAAGCTGTTTTTTAATTTTTTTTAATTTTCGTAATCCTTTGCTTTACATATCCGATTGTCTGAAATGAGCCGAGTAAACAAATTTGTATATTTTTGGGGTAAAATGTTCTTCTCGTCGCGTTTCAGCTATTATATTTCTCCATAGTGAGCAAAGTATAGGACCTCGAGGAAAACTGAAATAAATACATTTATTATGCCATAAGAAATGTACCGATGTTTAAATTTTTTTAATTTCAATTTCAACGTTTTTTATTTTTTTTGCCAATTTCGTAATCCTGAAAACCGATTCTTAATAAAACCGTTATGCTTCAGGGAGTTTTGGATGCTTATTACAAAGAAAAGACTAAGTTAGCTTAGGTTTGTTATGTAATATTCGAAAAAAAACCTAAAAAAATACTTTCGGGATTATGGAAATTCATGCAATCGTTATTTCGGGCAAATGTATTTTCGGTCTTCTAATTCGTAACCCCAAGCCGTAGAAAGAGTACAACAATATTTGAAAGTATTACTAACATGTATGAAAAAATATTTTAATAATAACATTAGCATCAAAGCGACTCTATGAAATTCTTGTTCTAAATATTTCAAACGCTTGTGTTTGAAACAATTGAAATTGACGTGTTGGGTCTCGTTCAGTCGGAAAAAGACAGTTAGCTATTTGATTATTTTGATTGCTTTTGTAATTTATATTTACGATTAATTTAAATATAAATTAAATATTATATATACTAGTGCATAAAATAACACTTTTAAATGATAACTATGATAACACAATGTAGTACTTACTGAAAATATGATATACCATCCTGTTATTTCACTTTAGTTGAGTAATTTTTACAAAGTTTTTACGGCATCATTGACAAGCGCGCTGTCAGTCGAACAAACGAAGACTAAAGCGTGAATGACGCTCTGTATACGATTTAACGCCCTATAAGTTCGGACACTTTTTAGCGCGGACCCGACGTCCATATAATTGTAAGTCAATGGCTCATTAGATTTCTTTTTTTACGAAATTACCTGAAATTGATCAAGCGACAATTAATTTGAAAATATTATTAACTCAGCGAAGATTAATTTAAAGATTTCATTGCTAATATCGTAGGTCAATTTAATTATATGTAAAATTTTGTTTAATTATTCATTCGGTATTGGGAATTGGCATTAATGCTTCAAAGGTTTGACTATACGAGTTAAGAAGAAAATATGAACGCTAGTAGAGTAACATCATATACATTAACAGCGGCGGAAAATTTTAAGAATCAAATTCGACGTACATATTACACTGCTATTTCAATAGTGTTATAATTCAAAATATGTGAAATTAACGTAACTACTTCTTACTAACGTAAAATTTGATTCTTTACACGTTAATAAAACTGTTGTAAGAATATTGTAGGAAACGATTGAAAGATATTTACTTAACCAAAATGAGACTTACTTAATGTGAGCTAGTTCAGGCCAAAATAGTCCTTATTCAAAAAATATGAAATAATTGTTGCCCTTTTATCTTTAAATATATTTGGCAAGCAGGAAATTGTCTGTAATAAACTATAACCTATACATCAATTTTAATGATCTTTTACGGGAAGTGAGGAATTCGTTTTTCATCGACTCTAAGAAAATACACTTTTTTGAGTTAATAGACTATTGTATTAACAGTGCGATACGTGTGATTCAGGATGTCCTAAAAATATGGATTAAAAGCACTTTCTCAACTCGGCGGCCAGATTTTCTCGGCTGTCTTCCGTAGGTTCAGCGTGTTACATTTAGTAACGTATTTATAATAATAATGTAATTAAATTTAATGTATTGAAATTGTTCTCGCTAGCGACCGCGTAAAATATTTATAAACTTAAAATATTTATATACAAAATTGTGAAATAATTTCCGCGGTCGCTAGCGACAACTATCACAGTAAACTCTTGGTAGGGGCACAGAAGCATAGTAATAGAGAGCCTTATGATGCCTACAGATTTCTCCGATTTTTTGACGATCGACACGTGTGATGATTAGAGAAAATTTAGTAAATGTGTAAACCATCGACACTGTGGAATTAAAATTAGGTGCAGGTGCCTACAAAGTTGTTGGATTTTGACCTTGATATTTATCTATCAACAGGTAAGGAAAAAGAAAAAGGTAGGCAAATCTGTAGGCACCTTTAGTCCAACTCCAGAGGAAAACAATAATGAGACTACATTATTTCTGCTTATGATTTCGAATGTATTTGTGATATTTAACACAAAAACAAAATCGTAATAAAAAAAACATTTGACTAAAGATGACTTTATTGTATTAATTAACATTCATAATGATCATTTTGTTATTTTGTTGTGTCTAGTTTTTATGTTCTTTTTTTCAACTGTTTTTTAGGGTTGACATTTGGTACCTTGTCCTTAGTTTTTGCTGTTCAGTCTGTTTTGAAATATTACTATTAGGTAAGTATTATTTGCACTATCATATTGTTATTACTTTTACTTATTCATCTTTTCGCAATGCCTGAGGCTATAGAATCGAGGTGGACGGCAATAGGAGAGGCCCCAGCAGTGGTACGCGAAAACAGGCTGTAGTTTATGATGACGATACTTAAAAAAAAGGAGGTTCTCATTTCGACTGTTTTTTGTGTGTGTATATTTTGCGATTACTCAGACATTGTGAACCGATTGCTATGATTGTTGGGGGTACCACAATAGAAGTCCCATCAAATTTAAAGAAAATATTCCACGTGTAAGGGTCATAAATTGGGCAATGAATCCGATTTACTACCTCAGCTCGAACTAAATTTTTTCCCGTATAAATACGGTTCATTTTACTTGGTTCGAGCGGCAGGGGCACTGGCTTTATTTCAGAACTTATTTCCCCAATAAACCGCTTGACCAATGTATCTAATTGAATATTTTTATTTTGTAAAAAACCGATATCTATGATAAATTTTTTGTTATATTATTTCTTATTACTGATATTAAAAGTATTAGAACGTGTCGCAAAATACAACTCGTCAAATCAAAGCTTGCACAAGCACATCTTCAGAAAATATCGTAGACGAGATTCAAGTTAATTTGATCGTGTTGTAGTCGCTCGCTTCGCTCGTTACCCTAAACCTACAGGAGGGGGTCGTACCGTCTAGGTAATGCAAACAAATTCGGCTCTGGCACTCGCCAAATTACATTTCAGATGACAGCAAAAACATAGCACAATGGTATGACGAAAATCACGTAAATGGACTTGCTGTGCACCAGCAAAGTACAGTTTGGTCAGGATTTTGGAGCTGTACGGTAAAATTGTATGGCGGTACAATTTTGTCTTGTATGGCTATACAATTTTATCTAAGAATAATAATTTTGTCGAAACGAATTTTCAGCAATCTAAATTATATGGAAAACAGATAGTATAACAAACTTGATTAGACTAAACAAACTTCTGCCCAAAGAATACGTATCTGTAATAATTATTCTAATAATAGGTTTTCGGAGAAGTGATACTTCTGCTGTAAGACATTTCTGTATTGCAAATTTATACCAAAACTGTCATCGCACTAATGAAAAATGTTTTCGAAGTAATGAAATTCGGAAAAAAGAAATTCGAGTTTGTGATAGATTACCTCTCTGAAGGCGTGTTAGGTAAATTTTTCCTCTTAGTGAGCGCCTGGTGTCGTTAGTCAGATTTATTTTCATTTTTCAACTATTAAGTAATATGTGGTACGGGCAACAAGGGTTATTTAGATATATCTGTTTTCGATAAAGCTATGTATGTACCCATGTGGACACTATTCATGTAAATATAATAAAAAACATTTTCATCACGTATAGAGAAAATTTCATGTTTTTAGTTGACAGTAACGTGATGTAGCAGTGTACGTAGTGTTGTACTAATGTAGAGTTAGACTTTTTATTTTTAGGAAACTTTTTAACGCAATTATAGTTTATTTATCTGTACGATCAATCAATTAAGCACAACAGACAACCAATATTTAGTTTACGAATTTTTGTTTTCTTGAAGTTGTTTACTATCGCAAGTGCTTACTTATAATTACTTAGAATTTTATGAATAGTAAGCAGATATTGCGTTTGTGTAGATTATAACGTGGAATGTTATTTGTAGTTTACTTTATGAATGCGGGTCGGATGCTAACGAGTGAGCAACATCAGACAAAATGAACTTACAAAGTTTGTTAAGCTAGTTATACTTTGTTAGCTAAGGGTATATCAACATAATGATAAACAAACAAAATATGTTGTTCTAGAGTAGTTGTGCCCTTATTTCTGCCACCAAGCAGCAATGTGAGCTTTACTGCGTTCCGGTTTTGGGGGGTATGGTGCTGGTAAAATTAGACCACCCGTGGAGCACATGACACGTGGTCGTCGTTCACGGCTGAACAGAAGTTACGGCGATTATGTTTCTGCCATTTAGTTAACGGCGAAACTTGAAATTACTAGGTAAAAAAAACCTTGCAACAATACAGGTTGTTACAGTACATTGAAAGAAATGAAGAAACATCTCGCGAAGGAAAGAATCTAGAGGTCAAGTCACCATGTGGTCCGATGACACGGGTCTTACATTTTGTAGTGGGTTCGGAGACCCAAAATTACGGCATTTGGCTATTCCTTGTTTTTAATGTAAAAGAACAAATTGGGGGACCATGCTCACAATGGGATAAATCACAGCCGAAGATACGAAATCTGGAACCTCTCGAGCTGACGTGTAGAACAGAAAAGACAAGCTTCCGCCGAATCCCTCCTAAGAGATGTTCCCAACGAACAACGCCACAGACAATCTACTGATTCATCCTGACGAAGCTACCAAGTCTTATCACCTAACGTTGCTATAACACAGGGCGATTCCAGGTTTACGTACATATATGTATATACTTTATAGAAAGTACTTGGCAAACTAATTGGCGGCCTTTGATGTAGAAATGATAAAGAAAAGCTTATAATTCACAAGAAGCTCGACTACAAAAGTAAAATCGAATCTATGGGTTGCAGCACTAGTAGTCTGCGCTACCATTACAAAAAATTTGCCAGTGTTGCTGTTTTGAAAAATATGTCAAACTAAAAGGTACCCAATCACGGTATTGATTTTATAGAAAAATCGTTCACCAACAAGGAAAAGATATGTGAATGATTTAATTAAATAGATTACACCAACACCATTGGGTTTTAAATAATTTACTAATTGTTTCCAAGGAGAGAAGAGAAATTTTGTTTTTGTTTTTTTTGTTTTGAATTGACGAGATCTACCAAAAAAAGCGTGTTACACAGTAAACTACAGTAATGGAAGTAAATGTTTCAAGGAACCCCAAAAATAAGTTGAATTATGATAACAATTATTAATACAAAGATCGAACACTTAGAAAAAATTTCTTCGATCCGAATTTCTCTATGCGCTTGTTGTCGGATCTTTGTTTTTGGTTTTTAACCACTTTTTCCCGTAGTGCCATCTTGAGATCTTGAGATGAGAATTCTATGAATACATCACAAGTGAAACATCCTAACATTCAATAGTAACTTAATTATGATAACAATGTTCACTGAATCACTGGCCACATACCGGAACTTTAATTTGAAAAAAGAATGACCTTATTCGTCTTTCGATTTCGATTAAATGTTCTGGTATATGTGGCCAATGGTTTTCAGTGTTCCTTTAAATATGACTATGAGTATAGATGTAGGTATATGGAGATTGATTTACCTACATTTATAATTATATTGTCGTCTAAGTTTTGCACCGTGAGCCATTGTACGAGGAATCGCCTACTTTGAATTATTATTATATTACCTGTAACAGACAAGAGAGGCTAACACCACATTATGTGCAAAGTTTAAATTAACGAGGGCGAAATTAATGGATCGAATTGGGTCCTCATATTAGAGAGGTTACACACAGCGACTTTTAGTAGCGATGCAAACGCGACGCAGTAGCGATGCAGTCGCTAATCGTCTACCTTTACGCAGATGTAAGATGTAAGATTTTAAGCAGCGCATCGCTACACTTGGGATTTATAGGCGATTGCATCGATGCCATCGCGCGTTTGTATCGATGCAGTCGCGCGTTTGCATCGATGCAATCGCTTATAAATGTAGCGATGCAATTGCGCGTTTCAGAACTCTTAGGTATCCAAAATATTAGTGACATTCTCTCTCTCTAGGGCTGTCATATTACGTTGGGTAATAGCTGCCTTATAGTACCTAACCTACGTCAGTGCTTGGATCTTTCAATCGGTCAATTACTTTTTGGTTTTAATGGAAAGAGTGGGCACTCAAACTTTACAGGCCGAGAGTTTCAATACTTAGGGTACGAATTCGTTATCAGGCAAGCTCTTAGCATTTTGGGCTTTTAAATCTACTTGCCAACTCAGCTATGGGGCCAACCTTCTTGTTGGTGTTTCAGAAGTGGGATGGGGTCGTCATATCGCATATAGAGTCTCACATTAGTATTTATCTCTTACTCTATATAATAACGGTCATGTCTTCTGGGCGTTAGCTACTAGACTCGAGCAATGCGGGCATTTTTACTGTGATTAAGTCCCGCAGATGATGTCGTTGTCGGCGCTCAATTGGCAAGAAGAATCGTAGTAGCTGAGCACGTTTATGTATTCTTTTTTTATGTGTTTCTTCATAATAATAACAACATACACACTTATAGCCCCGCACTAGGGAAACCCTGTGTCGCGGGTGCCAGGGACATACACATAGACAACCACAAATTACACCCAAACTCACAATGTAGGCCATACAAATATTTCTCTCGCCCTGGGAATCGAACCTGGGACCTCTACGTGGCAATCCGGTATGGTAAGGCCACAGTTAAATTTCTTTACCGCAGAGAGCCCGATGTGAAAAGCAAACTAGACCGTGGAGACCAACTGCTGCGCGAATGGCTCTCTTTGGATAAGACAAATATATGCAGCTACTAGGCGGATTCCGGACCTGGACGCCACTTTTAGTAGGGCACATGATCTTATAATAGATCTGTAAATTACGAGCAACTTTCAACCTTCCTATACTCGTGGCAATTAGTGTAGCACATATACCCGCACGGTGTGTGAGACCGAAGTTCGAGATTTTTTTATGTTGTTTAGTAAAATATCATCAAAAAAATATTAATTACCTAAAACTGTGACATCGGTGTCGTGTACGGGTACACGTGTTGTATGCACGAGTATTCCTGTTACGCTGAAATCTTAGCCACGTACCATACAGCTAGCAGTGAGCCCAAAGCTCTAACGTTTTCCTTTAAAAAAAAAAACACGGCAAACGATAGTCGTCGGTCTGAGAGACCAATGCGAAGAATATAAATACCGTTGCTTTATTTACTAATCACACCTGTTCAATGTCATGTAGAGGTAATTTATAAATAACTAATATTCATAAAACTGTGTAGCATATAAAATATAGATGAGTCTAGATATTGTTACTAGTTTTAGGCGAGGTTAATTGAGTGGAAAATTTTAACTAAAACAAAAACAAACATTTTTTTACGATCACTTAACTACAATTCCGTATTGGAAATGGAAATGCTATTTCGGATATAATTCATGTATATTTGTTTTTAAACAAAGCAACGTTTTAGACTTTTCACAGGTCCCGTGGTCACGGCCACCGTATTAATGTTAATAATATTAATAATAATAATATTAATTTTCATTATATAATTATGATAATATTGCAGAATAATATCATGACATATGATTACATTTAATATTCGAATTCACGATGATTTAGTCGAATACTTAAATAATAAAAAATGCCACCGAAATTAGGTGAAGAAAAGTAACTAAACCTTTTTTTTACAATACTAAGTGACGGGACAAACAAGTTGTGTGCCTGGTGGTAAGCATCACACCTATCCATAACAGTTGCAGTGCCATTCGAAGCTTTAAAACGCAAAGATCTTATGGGCACTGCCACAGCGCTCGTCACCCTGAGACATAAGTTGACAAGTCCCATGTGCCTGTAATTTCACCAACACCCTTACCCTTCTAAGCCGGAACGCAGTACAAGTGACACACTGCAAAATATTTTACGTGACTTTTTATTTTTAATAGTTTTCAGTTTATAGTGCGCATTCGGAAGATAATTTTATTTAGACGTAAAAGTATCAGGGAAACATAAGCATGGGCGTGATTTATATTCTACTTTACTTAGTAAGTCAAATAATTTATTTAAAATATTATTTCCAATGTTGCATCCGTACACATAACAGATTATGTGCGATATTATTATTATATACATACAACATTTTTTTTAGACCTCGCTGAACATATTCAAAAAATATTTTAAATCATGCACACGTCAACCCTTAGCGCTCGATCCGGCAATAGCGATGCGCGACTTTCAATGTTACTAATACTAATCATTAGTGTTGCCCAAAATCAGTCTTGGTCGTGGTCTTGCAAAAATACAAGAACGAGCTCTTGCAAAAAGCTGCTAGTGGTACAAAAAATAAAATTAATTCAGAGAGGCACTCGAAACGTAGCCGAACACCTTAGTTGGTCCTCGCAAGGATTTGCCGTCGTGAAGTTAGGTATATTATTATTTTTATTGATCGTATTTGTATAATAATAAGTATATTATAATAGGTACTCTTACATTGGACTGTAAGTAACTAATTAACTTACATTAACTATGCAGAATGTAGCAAATAGACAAAATAATACTTCACCCAGTTATAGTGCCCATAAAACTAAACAAAACTAAGTAACATTCATTTAAATAACTTATTTTGTAAAATATGACACATTGTTACACGTGTACGCCACTAATCTTTTTATCCAATGCCATATAAATTTAATTTAATTCTCCATGCCTCCCTAACATACAGACAATAGCTTATTCCAAAATGTAAGATTTCCTCAACGGATATGTAATATTCTATGTATATATCCGTTGAGGAAATTTTATTTTTTATCTAACGGATATTCAACTTAAAGCCAAAACCATAGAGTTCAATATCAGTTGAGTAAATTCATCATTTTGAATAGGTTGACCTGCCGTTGATTGAACGCAATTAAACTTAATTCTTTGCAAATACGCTAATGATAATAATAACAATAATTTTACGCTCTCTTCACTCATTTTTTAAATTGTTTAAAGTTTGTTTATTGTTTGTCAGTTGACTTTTTACGATACCGGTCATCGTCAAACATTATGATAATCTGCTGTTTACGATAAGCGGCGTCGTATATTTGCATATCTAATAAATAGCAATAAGTAATCGCAGGACTTGCAAGATTTGCGAGACGCTTGCAGCAAGACCGAGGCCTAGACCAAGACTAAGAGTGCAATACGAAGACCAAGACCAAAACCAGATGTACCGACGAGAGACTAAAACTGGGTTTAGTCTCGTCTTGGTCTAGCATTGGGCAACACTACTAATCATTCGAATGGGCAAATCATTCGCCTAAGTACAATCCAAGCACAATTATTCCCCATGTCCATTCACCAAGTCCATATCAAAGTGTCCCTCTCCCCGACACATTTACGGTATTTACTACATGTCAGAGCTAGACAGACTAATGCTTTCCATAAAGCATTATTCTGTCTATAATTACTAATTGTAATTAGTATTATTAGTAGTTCTAATCAATGATCATTCAAATCATTCGAATACGAAAATTGTGTAGATTACTAATTTGTCATACGAATGACAGAATTAGTACATATACCTAATTACTAACGAGTCGAATATCGAATCATTCGCAATCGCGCATCGCTATCCGGAAAACTATATGCGATCCGCGCCGCACGACTTCCATCGAGTACCCGGCCGCCGTTGCTCTGCGCAAGTGCATTCGTTTTGCAACTAAATCGTTTGTAAAACAAAGGTCATAGCTGGCTATGATAGTCAGACACGATTGCCATCCGAAAGGAAAATAGATTCATTTCCGATGTGTAGCTATTGCGAATACCTAACAACCTCCACTGCTCCATGTGTTTGACGATTTTTAACCTCCTTCTCAAATCCATGAGATTCGTTCCACCATCCCCTTCTAGACCGTCTTCGCCGTCACCTTCCATGCTCGGGCATCCCAGTGACGACGAAAACTTTAGACGTCGAAACAGCTACTTTGGTTTACTTCAGCTACTTTCACAGTTTAATGACATACGGCATTTTGCTTGGGGGTAATGCCGCCGATATTAATATAATCTTTGTCTTGCAGAAACGTGCGGTTAGGGCAATTTGCAATCGTGGCCCCATAGTGTCTTTGAGAGATAAGTTTAAAGAGACTAACATTCTTACACTAACGTCACAGTACATTTATGAAAATGTTATTTATTTATGAAAAATAGTTATATGCATAACATTAACACGAGGAATAAAAATAAACTAGCTGTTCATGACAGTCGTCTTCGTAAAGTCTCAAATTCATTTAAGGAGCAATGTATACGCTTTTATAATAAGATTCCGGGTGATATTCAAAATTTGCCATTTGCGAGGTTTAAAACTATAGTGAAACAAAAAATTTATTCTAAAGGTTATACAGCTTCTGCGTACTTGAACAACAAAACTCTGTGGTAGTAAACCGTTTGGCTCGTACAGGTAGTCTCGATACAAAATGTTTAAATTAAAATATTATTGTAATGATAAATGTACTTAAATGTTCCAAAGAGAAACCCCTAGAGTTTCTTCCTCATTCTTCTCAGGTGAATCTGCCTTACGAATGTTTGACTTTGACTTTGACTATAGACATCGGAAGCCGACTTGTTCAGGTGGTTTGTATTGATCAAGGTTGTTTTTAATTCGGTTTTGGATGTCTTTAATAAATGCTTTATATGTACGCATGTGACACTGAGCTGAACGGTCTATAGTTGTTTATGGAAGATTTGTCTCTCTTCTTCATTACGTAATTATTATTTAGTATATCGCACTGCTATTACAATAGTGTTGTAACTCAAAACATGTGAAAATCAAGATTATACTATTGCAGAAATTTGATTCTCTATACGTCAATAAAACCGTCGTCAGAATATTGTAAGAATTAAAGTATAATATCTACTTAACTCAAAATGACACAAACTTTTCGTGAGCTAGTTCTGGACAAAACAGTCCTTACAAAAAAATATTAAAATACTAATTTTGTAAATACGTTGGGCGCACTATAAATTTCCGGAACTGGCCACTTACATAAACAACATTTAAAAAGTAATTACAACATTTGAAAATGGAACTCTTTGGCTGTAGAATACAGTTTGTTTCATCTGTCTGTCACTTGTTTTTACATTGTGGCGTCATTTTAGAAATTGGTTGTCTACATCACCATGGATTTAACTCATGAAAATTTTCGTAGTATGATTTTTCTACGACTTTAAGTGTAACTCAACAGCTCAATGGAGCCTCGCTCGACTTCAAACAGCTTTTGGCTATGAAGCACCATGCAAGTTGATTATTTATAGCTGGTTTGCAGAATTCAAAACGCGGTCGTGTGAATCTCAGTGACGAATTTCGTGATGGTCGCCAAAACATCGATGCTGTGCGCCGTATGATCAAAACAGACACATACACAAAACAGTGACATATCATGAGATTTGGGCATCTTTAGCATAAGCATGAGTCAAATACAATCAATACTACACAAACATTTGGGTGTGAAAAAGCTGTGCTCTCGGTGGATCCCACACAATTTGACTAAGGCTCAAAAAACGGATCGCGTCACTTGGTGCAATGCCATGCTTACCATATTCAATGAAAGGGCGTCAAATTTCGTGTGCGACATAGTAACACATGACGAAACATGGATTTATAGTTACGATCCCAAAACAAAGCAGCAATCGAGCGTATGGGTCTTTCGAGATGAGCCGAAACCAACCAAAGTGGCGAAATGATTGCTTCTTTTTTAAATAAGACTGGATACGTGGCTACTGTTGCTTAAAAAATCGTTGTACCGTGAATAGTGATTGGTACACGATCATTTGTTTGCCGGAAATTATTAACTAACTCCGTAAAAATAACCGTAAACGCCGTATCATCATCTTGCACCACGATAATGCCAGTTCTCACACGGCCAGAGAGTCAAATGAATTTTTGAAGGTAAACAACGTTGATTTTATGAGGCATCCCGCGTACAATCCTGACCTAGCACCTTGTGACTTTTATTTATTTCCAAAAACTAAGAACCAGTTACGCGGTCAACGATCACCTGAAGAGGTTGTCGAAGAGTATGAAAAATACGTTTCAGAGATTGTCACGGAGGAGTGGCATAAATGTTTTCAAAATTAGTTCATTCGTACGAAAAAGTGTATTAACGCTAACAGAGAATATTTTGAGAAACAATAAATTCATTTCTGACCATTTATAGTATTTTTTTCTCGTTCATTCCGGAAACTTATAAATAGTACGCCCCACGTATATGTCTGTAATAAACTTTAACTTATACGTACATTTTAATAATCTTTCACGAGAAGTGAGTAATTCGTTTATCATCGATTCTAAAAAATACACTTTTCGAGTAAATACACTATTGTATTAACAGTGCCATATGTTTAATAATTGGTGACCTTTGCTACATGTACAGTCAGAGGCGCATCGACCTATACGACCTTCACTTTTGTTCGAATATCGCCTCCAGTACAACGGAAGAAGATCTGTCGATGTGTCTGTTGATGTGCTGCCATCTGTAAAATCGATGCACTAGAAATGGATAAAAAAAAATTATAGGATTTAAATACATCGATTATAATACCTCTCACAAGGAGTTCAAAGTTCCATACTTACAGAATAGAAAAAATTAAATTGATACGTGTAATTTACAAATACAAGTACTTAAGTAATTAATTCGCCTTATTAGAATTGTTACAAAAAAATTTACCTACTTAAGGAACACGCATCTAAGGCTACTTTCCATACAAATTAAATAGGACTAAACTCTCAAACGGTTTTTAAAGCTCTCTTCGCATTTCTTTATAGCAACTGCCTCCGTGGCCGAAATATTACCAGCCACGTAGAGGTCCCAGGTTCGATTCCCGGGCCGGGAGAAATATTTTTATGGGCTACATTTATTTCTCTCGTGAGTTAGGGTGTAATTTGTGGTTGCCTATGTGTGTGTCCATGGCACCAGAGACACAGGGTTTCCCTAGTGCGAAGCTATGTTGAGTGTGTGCGTTTAATAAAATCTTCCGAACAGTAGGGCTAGCACGATTAGGCGCGACGTGCGCGAGAGCGACGTAAAGTGCGAGATCTTTATGCGAGAAAAGCAGGATCCCGGCGCTTTGTTAATGCCCGGTTTTAGTTGCCCGAAATCGAGGGGAAATACTATTGACAAGTAAATATTTGTAAATCGAGTTTTGTTCAAATGTAATTATATTTTTACAAAATGTTTATTGTTTACTTACATATTTTACATTTCTATTGAATAAGTTATCGTGATAATGGTGTTGAAAAGAATCGATACAAAAACTCGTTAGTATACACTTACAACGATTTTCATAAAATCTAATCGTAATGTGCATCCCTAGTAGTAAGTGAAAGTCCTCAGAATCGCAAGGTGGGATTTGTGTGAAGTTGCCAGTTTTTCGGCTAAAAAGAGTTTTTACATCGGAATTTCTAATAAGTGTGGAATTTTACCAAATTCCATTTTATTTTATGCTTATATTGTTTTCGCCCACGTTTTTGGGCAGAAATGGGTTAAAATCTGGCGCTTTGAGTAAAATCCCGGATAAGGCTCGGGCGGGTTGATTGGGTTTTAACCCACCACCTGTCTCTGCTTGCGAGTTATTAAAGGAAAGTAAGGGTTATGCAATTAAAATCTATAATGCTCTGGATTTATATTGCCGCACCGGCGACAAAACGGACAATGCAATATAAACTTTATCTTCTACCCGATAAGGTTACATTTCTTTAATCAAATAATTAAAAGCAGATGCAGCAAGCGGCGGCGGGCAACATCGAGCTGCGCAGAGTGCACTTTATAAAATACAATCTAATCTAGAACATATTCTCTTTTGAATAAAGTAGGTAAACATTTCTTCTAACAAAAGAGTAAAACCGCGGATCGACGCGCTGAGCAGCGCGGTACCTACAGCGCGTCGCGACACGGCGCAACCTGTCACTTGTTTAAAAAATGTAACCTTACCATGTAGAAGATAAAGTTTGTTTTACATTGCTCGTATTAATGCATCACAACATCAAATCGCCTGTGCGACAATTAGAGACTACCCTAAATCCAGCTACTATTACGTTCGTAAGTTTTCTTCGTTATTTTGTACCACTTACCTTTTCTATTACTG
Organism: Hyposmocoma kahamanoa; assembly: GCF_003589595.1. NCBI lineage: Eukaryota > Metazoa > Arthropoda > Insecta > Lepidoptera > Cosmopterigidae > Hyposmocoma > Hyposmocoma kahamanoa. The sequence goes on from NW_020653854.1 coordinate 19,772,496, forward strand.
TTTATTTATTTAGAATTTATCGCACATATAGCAGTACAAATGGCGAACTTAGTGCCATTGTGCATTCTCTACGAATTAACTTGAAAGCTAGATTCAAACAAGTTAACAGATATTGATGACATGACAAGCTAACATTAAAAACAAGTGAATTCCAAGTTTGTAAATAGCTGTGATACATAATTTACATATATAAATATAAATACAATATCCTCACGATTAACTCCTCCATAATTACCTATAAATATCTATATGTACGTAATATAATTATTTTTTTTATTTGTACCATGACGGATGTTTTCATACGTTTAGCAAAACGTTACTTCATCTTAACTATATTGAGATAATCTAAAACCACATCCTTATCGAAACAAATAAGGAATTTCCAGCATTAAGAGGTAACAACAGATTCTACACAACACCTACTGACTTGATAATACCACAAAATCGTGATCTCCTTATCACGTTTAATATTTTCCTTGTATACGCTTTCTCACCACATTTTTCATAAAAATTATACAGCAGTATAGATCTTCCGGTTCAAATAAATTAATGAGATATTCTTTTTTTTCTGATGTGGATTGCAACATTAACAGCGTAATAAGATTATGCAAGCTGCTGAAGTTAATAAACTGAAAATGTTTATTTATTTATTTCGTACAACTTACACTTACAGTACTTATAACTAAACATGTAAGTCATAGTCACAAAAAAGGATGAGTCGATCACCGGCCAAAGATAGGATGCGGAATTTGGACCACAGAGCTTTGGGCGGTGAAAATGAACACTACGCCAACTTAATTTTTGGACCTGTTCCGTTTTTATTTTGTTTTTGTGTCTTTATTGTTTCTTTCACAAAATTCATATTTTTTGTTTTTTTTTCGAATTTTGTTTTTGTTTCTTTATTTTTTTTTTCACAAAATTCAGGGACCATATTAGTAAATAAATATGGCTGTTTACAACAATAACAGCAAATTACCAAAAAATAAAGTTGCCGTAGTGTAATTGAAGGCATCGATATATCCTATAGCGAGCGCGGAAAAATACTGCTGAATTGACCTAAAAATAATTTATGTCGTTGATTAAAATGCGTCAGCACATTTTATTCGACAAAACTAAAATTCAAGTTTAAAACATTTCGGAAGTCGGAAAAAGATCAATACTAACCCATAAGGATTAAGGTTGTTAACCTGTGTTATGGACGCTATATACATGAGGGCAGGATAATAGCGGCAAACGTGGGCTAGTTTTAAATGTGTCCTCAAAGTCGAGGCCCCACGCGTTGACCATACGTGCACGGCAGCACTGGCACCGTGAATATTTCCATTTATACAAAGTATGTCATTTCGAGGACGAATCGCGCGTCAATGAACGCGCTTCTTTTGTCGTATCGATGACATATACTATAATGCTTGCCATCATGGTGAAAGGATTTACCACTCGCCGGTTGTTGCCCAGGAGGCGCCAGATGTACAGGAAACAAATGGTTTGTCAGTTCTGCGGGAAGGCTCCTTTGTGAATTTTTGCACTGGTGATCGTTTTTTTTAATAATACCAAGTGAAGGAATGAACAAGTCGTGCGCCTGGAGGTAAGCGACACGCCTATTCAGAGCTTTAAATCGCAGAGATCTTAGAGGCGCTGCCACTGCGCCCGTCACCCTGAGACATAAGTTGATAAGTCCCATGTGCCTGTAATTTCACCAGCACCCTTACCCTTCTAAACCGGAACGCAGAAATGCTCACATTACTGCTTGGCGACAGAAATAGGTAAGATGACAGTATTTCCCTAGACGAACTCTTTCACAAGGAGCTCTGCTGTTACTCATTCGACATGGAATTCCCTAGTTTGCGACCAGGTTGTCTGGCACATTATTATTATTATTCTAATAGTATAATAATAGCATTAAAGAGTCATTGGTGGATCTACATTAGTATATTAATACATTTGATTTCAAAATCGGGACATAATCGTGTACTTATAATATGTATTTTATTGACCTCAACATTTCGGACATGTGCAACGTCCATGGTCTCGAAGGGAGTTGAATCGAGTTTAGTCCCTTCGAGACCATGGACGTTGCAACACGTCCGGAACGTCAAGGTAAATAAAATACATTTTATATACGATTAAGTCCCGAATTTGAAATCAAATAACGTGTGAAATCGTGACAGTTTAAATCAAAGTTATAGATCTATCTACTTATTTAACACCAGAAAATATACACACATATCTGTATATATGTAGTCTGAAAGTAAATAAAACACTCGTGTGGTAACACGATGCTGCCGTGGTTATATTAATACCCTAACCCTTCTCACCGCCACCGGCTGATCGGAAATGTCCACTAAGTATTAATAATGCATTTTAGAAATCAATATTCTACCCTTGGGTGTATTATTGAAAACGTTTTAAATTTTTCATGCTAATATCAAAATGGTTTGGCAATTTCATTAATAAACTGAATTTATGAAATAGTAGCATTTATTTATTAATACAGTGAATAGCGACATCTCTCGCCAGGACTGGTAGCTGTAAAGGTACTAACTGGGTGATAAATCTGTCATAGATTTCTCATAGATGGCGCTACGACTAAAAAGTCGTTGAAAGACCAAGTACAAAGACACGACGCAAGCACATAGAAAAATTCGTGAAGTCCGTTGGTTCGTTCCGTGGCTTAGTTGGTATAGCGTCTGGCACGGTATGAAGGAAGACGTCGGTTCGAATCCGACCGGATCGAAGGAATTTTTTCTGAGTGTTTTTTCTGAGTGTTCTCTGATCTTTGTATTAATAATTATAACAAACTAGTGGAGTAATTTCACAAAAAATAATTGAATATCAATTCAATAAAAATTTCATTAGTAGCATTCATATTTAAATAAATAAGACACAAAGTATCAATTAATTTAACAACTTTCTCGAAATCGACTTTACAACCTTTATTGACTTCGACGGCCTCCAGTAGTCCAGGGCCTTGCTCACTGATTTTCATGATGTCGCCATCTCTGAGGTCCCGGGTTCTATCCCCGGCCGGGTCAGTGCAGAAACTAACTTTTCTATATTGTCTCGGATCTGGGTGTTTGTGGTACCGTCGTTGTTTCCGATTTCCATAACACAAGTGCTTTAGCTGCTTACTGTGGGATCAGAGAACGTATGTGATGTTGTCTAATATTTATTTAAGCCTGTTTTAATAGAAAATGAAAACAAAGGAAAGAAAAAAATTACAGAAGACTAATTTTTTATTTTCACATTAAACTTAATGCAAAAAAGAAAAATAACCGACGAGACTTTCGAAAAAACACTGCATTATTTTGAGGATTAAGCTAGTGTTGCGGTAAATACGCCGATATGTGTAAATAAAAAAACATACGAAAAAACTAATATACTTTTTATCAAATACAATTTATTTATATTTAGTAAAGTCAAATGGGATATTTTTAAAACATATTTTGTCATTTTTAAGTATTTTTTTGTTGAATGTCACGTTGTTTGACTACCATGATATACAATTATTTTTGTGAAATTACTCCTCTAGTTTGTTATAATGGTTAATACGAAGAGCGTGTTCGATCTTAGAAAAAAATCCTTCGATCCGGCTGTATTCGAACCAACGTCTTCCAGCTAACCGTGCAATGCCAACTAAGCCACGGAACGAACTAGCGGACCTTACGAATTTTTCTACGTGCTTGTTGCAGATCTTTCTTTCTACTTTATAACGACTTTTTTGCCGTAGCGTCATCAGTGAAAAATATTTTGTTAGTTCTCCAAAAAAAGTTTTTTTATTATTAATGGTGCGATTCAATTTGTGAAAATAAACAAAAATTAGATAAATTATATTTAATAAAAATGATAACAACGATCGAAACTGTTAATGATAGACAAAATCGTACCATTGGTATAATAAAGTCATACATCGTCAAATATACCTACGTCAAAAATGCTTTTATCACATGAAAGTTATAAAAATAATACTAACTAAATGACACATTATTATGTATGGGTATGTGAAATTTTATAACTCTCTTATTTTAAGCATAAAAGACTTATCGACCAATGTCGTTCGATAATTTGTCATTTTGCAGATGTGGCCTTATTACACTAGGTCCAC
>NW_020653854.1:19786597-19909745 GCF_003589595.1 Hyposmocoma kahamanoa
CATGATTATTATCACTCCGAAATCCATCTACATTGTGACAGCAATAAAACTTGTCCGAAAGCGGTTTGGATGCAGGTACAGCGGTTGCTTTAAGCAGTCCGCTTCCAGTTACAGTACTGTCCGCACCACCAGCTGCACAAAGTTGAGTTGTAGTTACGACGGAATATCGGCGACTGCATCCAAACTTTCCAACTACTAATTCAACCTATGAGCGAGTACAGACAAAAAGCACGTACAGAGTAATCGCTACACGTTGTCACAAAACATAATAATAACACAAACACTGATAACAGAATAAGTAACTCACGATTCTGTTACGAATTGGTAAATTGAATGTCCGGAAAAATAACCTAAACTAGGTTAACTATACAAATAAAGTTATTCCCATTGGATACGAACTCGGAAAAGGACTAGCGATGAAAAAGTGCGTATTTCACGAAAAACTTTCGTAGTCAGCCTATAAGAGCACTTATTTTGCTGTAATCCACCTTTTTTGTATGAAACACATCTCATTACAACTTTGTCGCTTTGTAAAGTTATAACGAGATAAAAGTAAGAACGGCAGGATACCAAGCTAAACATTGACGGATCTTGTTCCGTTGTTCTGAAGATGGTATTCGAACGAAAGTGTTAAACAGTTCGATGTGCTGTTGACTGTACAGCGATACTGATGCTTAAGGATGCGGTCCCATTATGGCGCAGGCATGTATTTTATCGTAGAACGACTGTCGTGTCTAGCTGTTCCCACTAGATCGTGACGACAATTTATCGGTTCACGGCCGCCGCCGCCTTGTTATTTGCACGATAGAATCGTTTGAAGCTGCGATTATCTGTCGTCACATTTTTATCGTGACCTTTTATTTATCGTCAGATGACTGTCGTTCTAGCTATTTCCATTGTCACGACAGTTGTCGTCGTAACTTTAAAAAAGTCGTGAACGACAGTTAATCGTGTTGTACTATATGTGAACAATTTCATTTAAATATACAAGTCACGACACTTTGAACTGTACGACTATCTGTCATCACGACATAATGGGAACGCGACCTAAATCGCGCGCGTGTGTAAAGGCAGACGATTAGCGACTGCATCGTCGCTTAGGCAATCCTTTCTGCATCGAGACTGAATCGCAGCAGATGCGCTGCCAATAGTCGCCATAACATCACAAATAATAAAATTATTACAATTTTTAGAATTTAAGAAAATGCAATTAACAATAACTTAAAGTTTATACTTATAAAAACAAACTAAAAGTGGCAGTAACAAATTGTTAAAGAGTTAAAGACAGTGCAAATACAAAATAAAAACGAGAAAACAACGAATGAAACTTTATATAGGTACCAGACGGTGTGCTATATTCTATAGCTTACTTTAAGTATTTTATCTTAATTTGAGTCGTAAAAGGTCCACAAAACAGTAGACGTAGAGATTAAGAAGACGCAATGTTTTTGGATCTCGTGTAGGACACCGAAAAGTTACAAAATAATGTACGTGAATAGAATCATAAAAGTCGCTTTTGCATAACAAGACTTAAAAGTTAATGAAAATAGTTGACGTCATCTTTTCAACTATGATCTATCTCTTTGTTTCTGTTTATTTTTAACCGATGTTTGAAGACGATGTTAAAAGAAGAGGTCTTTTATCTTTTTATGTGTCTCATATATTATTTTGTTCGTGAATCACTCAGAACAAGAACGAGAACGAAAGAAAGAAGAAGAACATAGTATAAACAACCCATTGAATAAAACTAAATAAAAAATAAGTTTCCTGAATAGATACCATTGTATGATAAGAATGGTAATAACAAAAGACTGATGCGCCTAAACAAAACCAACATTAACATTCATCATTCGTGCCTTCATCTTTTATGTAATATTTTACCAACTTACCTAAGTTACTGACCGTTTTGTCCCATTTTAAAGCAAAGCTCTTCTATAATGGGGATATAATAGAAAACAACATGGCTAATTCAAAATTAAAAAACCTTTACTTCCAAGGTAAGCCAATAATACTTGAAATCGTCATATTGATTAAAATCTACTGCTCATTCGTAAGGCAGATTCCTCTGCGAAGGTTTGCTCCTCGAGGGTTTGCTCTTTGTGAATAAAAATTAGTATACAATTTATCATTTACCATATTTATTTTAAATGTCTTATAGGTCGAGACTACCTGTAAGAGCTTCTTATAGTCTATCCGATCCACTCACTTACATATGTATCTATTTCGTTTTTATATCATTTTTTATTGCGGTTAGTTACCACATATACCTCTTTTTGTTCTAAAAATGGAAAAACGTAGACTTCCTAATAGTATTATAAGTCTTTCCGGTTGAGACATAACAAATCCTTTAATGTTGTAAGTATTATCACTTGTTATAAGTTTATTATCTCGCCAAGTTAACACGTGACCATGAAACAAGCTTCCCGAAAAAATGTGATTGAACTTGTATTGCATATTGTAGCCCACTGTTCACAGTCCTTGAAAGTGTTTAGTAAATTAAGTTATTATACAAATTAAAGTATTCAAAACAAGACTGAGGAATAGATTATTTAAGAAAATTCTGTTACTCCGTAAAAGACTAATTGACTTGTATACCGATTTCTTAGGTTTTTGCGATTGGTGTACTTTGGAAATGAAACTATTTTTTTGCATCTACATCGTGTATATTTGTTTTTAAAAACAAACCAGTGTTTGTTTTTAAAATATTTCAATTTGAAAATGTTTGAATTTTTTCGAGCTGTTTGCTGCTCCCATGGTCACTGCTGATTGGGATACTATTGGTCATTAACCAGTTATGTCCAATAGATATATTTAAAGTCCGGATCGATGACTTGTTTTGAAAAAAAGAAACAAATGAATTAAATCCAACAAAATAGTTTCGATTTTAATTGAATTTAGTTCATGATCATCATCAACCCATTTATACGTCTCACGCCTGGTCACGGTCTCCTTTCAGACGAGGGTTTAGGCCATAGTCCGCCACGCTGGCCCAATGCGGGTTGGACTTGTTGGACTTCACACGTTTTCCGAGGGTTGTGAACCTTCTTCAACGTGTAGGTTTCATCACGATGTTTTCCTTTATGATAAATTTCGCACATAAATTCCGTGAAACTCAGAGATGCGAGCCCGGATTCGAAGCCACGACCCTCTGCTTGAGAGGATATAGTAGTAGTAGGTCTAACCATTAGGCTACCACGACATTAGTTAAATATAATCAATTTAAAACGCATTGATTATTGGGAAATTCGCCAATTCGTATTCAATTTGCAGGCTCATAAGACTCATAAGGCTGTGAGGTAATTTTAGATTGTCGTGAATTTGAAAATGTTTACCCTTTTGTAGCGACAAAATGTTTTTTTTTATAAACCACATTGGCTTGATAATTAGTGACCAAAATTTAACATTTCAATTGTAACCTCTATTTTTAGTTTCACTGACTTAATAAAAACAAGCTTAAGTGGTGACAATAGACGCAATATTACTGATAATAATTCAGTAAATAATGACCAAAGTTAAGACTTCAAATCTTCTAACATCGTTTTGACATGTCAGAAGTTAATTAGAAAATATTACTTTATTACACAACATTTTCAATTCAGGTCATTCATTAAACTCGCGAACGGATTTGTTTTTCTGTAGATAAAGTAAACAATGTTTGGTGTAAACTATAACCCCAAAAAAAAGATAAACCAAACTTTTAACACATCTAACGACTGTCAAAATTATGATAACGTTGTTAGATTACGAGTGTAACCTTGTGACATTGCGTGATGATAAACGTGAGGTCAACAAAATAAAATATTTTAATATTATATATATTAGTATGTTTATAAATAATAGTATTATAATATTTCCTACATTATTTTTATTATTTGTATTACGTTGTCGTGTTGTTAAGTAAGAAACTTTAAAAGTAAAATAAAAATGTAACTGTCGTACAGTATATTTTTTATTAATATAAAATTATTAATTTTGTCTGACTTTTATAAATTCACCTACCGCCTCTCAAGCAGAAAGCGTGGGTCAAATCTGGGCTCGCACCTCTGAGTTTCTTAGGATTTATATACGAAATCTCTGTGTGACAGCCCAGAGCGCAGCAGTCGTTCGGCCACCGAAGCAGTCAACAGTCAGTCAGCAACATTGCCCCCTTAATTGAATTTATGTCACATACACATGACAGTTAATTTATTTTAATTTCTTGTATTAATGTTATATAATTTAATGTTACACTATTTTTCATAAAAATATCATTATTTCTTCTTAACGCAAAAAAAATCATAAATGTACTGTGGTACTAGTGTAAAAAAGACAATTTCTATAAACATCTCTCTCAAAGATAATCGGGGACCCAGAATGAAAATTGCCCTTACCGTTTTTGCATGATTAAATAATATTTCATAATAATAATACACTCGAATATTCAAATAATAAATAATTTCACGGAACATAGTGAACACTAACCCAAAAATGAACGAGTCATATCTCTAGTATAACATTTCAAAATAGCATTTTTCACGAATATGAACTTTTTGTCAGTAACCTTTCCATTATGTCGTAACGTTTTATTTATAGTTGGGCGACTGTCGCGTCTAGCCTGTTCCCATATCACGACTATCTGTCGTGACTGTATCGTCCACGATCCATCCAATCCAACCATTTATTTTATCATTGAACGACTGTCGTGTCTAACTGTTCTCACTGGATCATGACGACAATTTATCGGTTCACAATAACCGCCTTATCGTTTGCACGAGAGAATCGTTTGAAGCTGCGATTATGTGTCATAACATTTTTATCATAACATTATATTTTATTTATCGTCTGACGAATGTCGTTCTGGCTCTTCCCATTGTCACGACAGTCTGTCATGTCGTCTTTTAGTTTAAGTGAACAATTTCATTTAAATATACAAGTCACGACACTTTAAACTGTACGACTATCTGTCGTTACGACATAATAGGAACGCGACCTAAGGCGCATGACGATGTTTGTACAGTTATATTATGATCTCTGCTATACGTACCTAACTAGGACGAATAAACCACAAACAAATATCAAAACATGATATTGTAAAATCAACACCTCTACGTATAAATAGTAAGTGTGTTTGTCTACCTAGACAAGTTTCCATGTACCTACTTGGAAACGCAATAGTATTTCCTGTCTTACTGCATTTCCGCACCGTTGCAGAATATAGACGGTAAGCATAAACATAAGGTTGATACATTGTAAACTTTACTACGAGCGTAGTAAGTATTAGATAGATAAAAGTCATTGACTCCTGTGCACTTATGAGTAATCTATGTTTACTAAGAGAATAATTTATCGATTGAATCAGCGTTCCTCGTTTAAAAATATTATTGTTATGCTTTCATTTTTAATTCATGTGTTCACGTGCACGTGACGTAAACAGACAACCTGACCGGACATTTGCTAAGTGATGACAATAGACTACTCAGCAGTGCAATGACCGTTCTGAACTAGGCTGCTGAGTAGAGTAGTTAACTTTATGTATACATTTAAAAATAATATTGTTTATAGTCACACACACTTAAATACCGTTTTGTATAAATAGCTTAAGTTTTGTAAATAAAACTCTCTTTGAATTCAGATATCAACGCTGTCTTATCGACAACGGAGCACTCCTGACTACAGCATCCTCTCACTGCGGCCAAGACACCTTTAGCCGTTAGCTTATCTGATCAGTCTTGTGAGTCTGTGAGACTGGCAGTGAGAAAACCATTTCCTAAAGCACCCTTATCCTCCCCCCTTTCCGTCTGTTGCCTTAGGTCGCACGGTGACAGGCTTCCCTTACTATTTATATAAGAATATATTCCGTAGCGTATGGTTAGGGCTAGGCTGTTAGGTAGGCAACTAGGGTTGTTAGTGATAGTACAGCTTTCCCTGACCACTCATGTATAGCCAGCTGGCTACAGCTAGGTAGTTGACTGTACATCATGAATTCGTATAATAATACGTCATTGTAGAGAAAGCTGCTTTATGAGTTCCTGATTAACAGACCCTTAAAAATATTTTTAAACAATAACAAAATAATTATAGCTTTAAATAAAAACCGACATTAAAAGTTTGTGGAATTATACATCTATTTGCAAGTTTTATTGAAATCGGTTCACGGAAAATGGACGAAATCCAATAAACCGGATTCATTCCCTAATTTGCCTCGCTTTGAAGTGGAGAATTTTCTTCAAACTTGAATAGGATCACTACTGAGGTAGGTACCATTTTTAACAAACAAAGAATCATCGAAATCAGTTCACAAACGTCGGAGTAATCGCGTAATAAACACCCACCGAATTTCCTAAAATAAAAAAAAACAACTCGACTATTACTGTATATTACTGTATTCATTGTATCGTATTTATTTATGACATTGGAAATAGCATTAGATCACCTATAGACAGATCAACGTTACTACAAAACCCAGGTTCCACCCAAGCGAAGCATTTACCCCCTTTACACACTCACTCTATCGCGCGTGCTCAGCGTACACGATTGCGCGTGGGAAAGCCTACACGCGCAATCGTGTGCGATTACCTGTAAGTTTTTTAAGCTAACGTTCTTTCGCGCGCAATCGCTTGAGTTCGTTTTTAACCGACTTCAAAAAAAGAAGGAGGTTCTCAATTCGACTGTATGTTTTTTGTACGTATGTTACGCGATAACCCCGCCATTTGTGAACCGATTTTGATGATTCTTTTTTTGTTGGAAAGAGGGTACCTCAAAAGTGGTCCCATTTAAATTTGAATAAAATATTCGACCTCTAAGGCTGGTAAACTAGGGGATGAATAACTTTTGAGGTCAGTTTTTTTAGTACTGTGTGCTGAGGTTAGGTTATTATTACAATGGAAGAACGTCTGTGTGAAAGGCAACTTTGGAAAGCGCGATTGCGTGCGCGAGTGTAATCGCGCAGTCTTTCCTTTTCCTTCCAACATCTTTACACTTGCGCGATTGAGCGCGCACGATTGCTGTATCACTCGCGAAGGAGTGTCTGTGTAAAGCCCTCTATTGTCTAAGTATCTACGGCACATTGTTCGTAATTTGAACTATTTAGTATGGAACATAACGTAGCTATTCTTCGCTCCGTTTTAGTGAAATATAAGTCAAAATTGTTACAAGATACAAAAGCTGGACCATTCAAAACTGGGATATTTTCAGAATTGAATATTTCCAGGAGCGGACATTCTTACTTCCGGGAATTGTAACGTGGTAAGGTGTGGCACCAAACCACTAATCAATGCCTTACTTTTTCAAACACGTATCTTATAAAGATTGTTCAGGAGATGACAAAAATTTGTATTTGTTTTTAGTTTTTTATCATGGGTATTAATTTGTATGCATTACTTTAAAAATAGATAAAAGCCAGTATGTAAATATGAAGTAAATGGAGATCAGCCTACAAAGTGCAATGCATTTTTTTGAATTTCAGTTACTTTGTGCTTTACGATACGATTATAAGAAAGTAAGGCGACGCAATGTAACACACTATTTCGATAAATATTAATTATTTATTTACATCACAACATTGAACATGAAATTGCGAATCAAACAAAGCAAAAAACTTTTTCAATTAAAAAGTTAAAATTACTAATTATAAGTTTGTGTTAAATAACATCGTCTATATCAAAACCTTTCTAACAAACGTTTACCCCGACACTCATTTTATTGCATTTAACGGATAAGGGGGTTGCTTCACTAAGAAATAGCAATAACACACACCGAAACTTCAAAAGGTCTTTTCTGTTGAACAATAACAACAGGCGATTTTAAAATCACAGTTTTAATAAAAACACACCTCAAAAGTTGGTGGAATTACATCTATTTGCCAAGTTTTATTGAAATCGGTTACCGGAAAGTGCGCGAAACCGGATTCATCCCCTAGTTTACCACCCTTAGAGGTCTCCACCTCAAAAAGGCAAATAGATGTAAATAAAATATTCCTATTTTTTATTTTTTTTCAAATTTTAATAGGACCAATGATGAGGTGCTCTCTTTCCAACAAAGAAGAATCATCAAAATCCGTTCACAAGTCGCGTAACATACACACAAAAAACAGTTGAATTCAGAACCCCTTCCTTTATTTAAGTCGGGTAAAAGTGATATTTCTGAGATTATGACTTTTTACAAAGCTACATCAAATTGTAGAAAGCTGTCTCTGTCTTTCACTGCAGTATTATAAAATATTATGATTATCGGTATACGACTGTTACGAACGGGTGTTTCATTACTTGGTCAATTATAACACCACATGCGTGATAACCTCGGTGGTTCAAGGGTTTGCCTTGTGGGTACTGGATGAGGAGGTCCCAGGATTCGATTCCCGGTAGGACCAAATTAGACAATGAATTTTTCTAAATTGGTTCCAGTCTAGGTGTTCTAGGAAGTGCCCCAGAATGAATAATGTTGCTCGGGTACTCACAGTATAGGGAATTCCCTAGTTTGAGTCTTCAAAATTTAATAATTATTTTTTGAAGACCCGCGGTCATTTCTTCTGAAATCAAAAACCATTTGAAAAGCCTTCATGAACTTTAAAAGATCTCAAAATAGTATGAAAACGAAGTTGAATGCTCACAACCTTTTTATAAAACGTAATTGAACAGTTTGATCTATGTTGACATTAATTCACTTATATTGAACTTTGACAAATGGTCGTCAGTTCAATTTGGAATGATTTTAATCGTGCGTACACGCATGTGTTGAAATGTGTACACGTAGTAAATTTACAATACGAGTTTCATAGAAATTATTCATTAAAATCAATAAACATTTTGAAAAAATATTGGTCCATGTGGTTGTGTTTCATAAATAATATATTTATAAAAATTAAACAAACTTTTACAGAGATTTTTCATTTCTATCTATCTATCTTCTATCTATCTAATTTATCACTTGGACCGGGCAGTATGAATAATTAATTCCGCACTTATAAATAACCTAACCTACCCAAGATTCTATAGACCATTTGTTTCTTTATTTTGACCAAGGTAGGGTGGTGATTATTGATACTCGGCAAAGGTGATTAATCATGCTATTTTTATGACATCATTCTTTCGAAGCGAACATTATCAAAGCGACCGACCATTATTTACTGTGATTGCACTTTTCAATTCGCCCGTAAAATACGATGTACATATTAATGCCAGCGACTGTACTTTCTATTAAGATTGTGTTCCTTCATTGATATATCGGCCAAGGAATATTGAGAGATAAATTGTTGTTCGTCTGTATTGTTTATGGTAATAATAGCCACGGAGCCCCATTGTGTGAGTTTACTGAAGAGTTGATTTATTTGAGACGCCCAAATCTAGTCTTTATCATCATCAAGTTTACTTCAATAGTTTAATTTACTATTGTTGAAATTATTTGGTCGTAAGAAGCAAATCTAAGCGGTATTTTTATCATACGGTCCTAGGGTGGTAATGAGCTTTCGCCGTCCGTTCAGAGCGCTGGAGTCTCGAAATAAACCTCGCGACAAATTCGATCCGCGACCCAAAATGCAGTAGACTTTTTGATTAATTCATAAAAAGTAATATAAATACAGTTATCTATATTACATTTATGAGATATATATACTCGTACATGATGTACACAAATTTAAAAGATTTGAAGTTTTATTCATACGTAAATCTAAACTGAACAATTTAAAAAATATATTCTTTATATAAGATTAAAAATGTTAGATACTTAAAAATTTGATAATATGAATAAACAATAACGTTATTAAATCAAATTTTCCTCTTTCAACTGCCTCGCAAGTGTTAACAAAAAAATTGTATGCTATACGGATTGAACAGCAATTACAAATGTTCAGACAATTAAAGCCCTCTCCTTTCGCTCGAGCTTAGAACGTTTGCAATTACTTATCGCCCTTGTTTGTTTTGATTGTTATATAATTGATTATCTAGGTGGTGAATGGTGATACGTTAAAAGCACAGTTGGCTGTGTACCTACATTACATGTTAATAAATAATCAATTAGTGATTGATTACGAATTTGTATCATTATGGTATCATAGTATAATAAGAAAAGTATGGTAACTCTGCACAAACGTAGCCACGCGGTTTGTATGTGTGCATACACGCCGTATAAGGACGCACACATTCGCAAAATCTCGCGGTGCAGTGGCGTAGTAGACGTATCTATTGTTGTACAGTTTCACTTCATTAATATAAGTTTAGTTTTTGATGTCGATTTACTTGCGAATGCCGTTATATTTATAAAAATCGTATCGGCAAAAGATTGTTTGAAGTTACCCTTGAACTGTCATCAAACTTAAATGGAATACGTGGTGCTTAATTTATTCCGAAACTTTAGTAATTTTAAGTTTGGTATTAAAAGTAAGTGAAGCTTCAAGAACACGTCAAGCCTGATACACAACATTTTAATTCAACTTTATGTCATTTGCGACAAGAGCGGTCTAAAACTTGATGTGCTCTTGCCTGTACTTGAGAGTTGATTAAAATTATTTGAAATAAACACCCTATTGTCTACAACACAAAATAATAATTCGTGTGGTTTTTAAAGTTTTTATGCTGAGATTAATGTTAAAACTGACTTATTTTTCCTATATTTATTTATACTTAAAACACGTTTCATGCACTTATATTTTGACAAGAATCGTAAAGACACCTTATAATTTAACTAAATTAAAGATCACAAAATTATTTTCATATCATACTCACTACAACCATCAAATGGACATATACGCTAGGCATACTCCTTCAACAGTCATAGTAAAAAAGAGGAGTATGGTAACTCGGTGCAAAGTAACAACGTGGTTTGTATGTGCACACGACTGCCGCGCGCCGTTTACGGATGCCGTGAACAGACGCCATGTACGACGATATTCGTATAATAATAAAAGGCGTATTAGGACGACCAGTCCCATATTTTTTCATCACGCCCCGGCCACACACCACCGGCGCCGACGAACGTGTTCATCACTGGAGCTAACAAACCCCGGCGAGTCCAAGTCGCCGAAGGCGTATCACTGGCGGAGGACTCGGCCCGGGCGCCCGCCGTACCCTCTTACCGAGGAGCCCTTAGTTTCCCCAGAACTCCTATCTCTCGGGTCGGTAGATAGGGACAAAGGACGACCAGTGTTATGCAACGCAAGTGCATCACGAGATTACGCAAATGTTGCGCCCGTACACGGCGCGCGGCAGAGACGCACACATACAAGCCGCGCTACTACGTTTATATAGAGTTACCATACTTGTCTTATACCGTGAAGTCGGCAAAATAATGGTAAAGCCCCACAAATTTGATAATTTTTCATTAAATAAAGGGGAACAATTAAATGAGAAATTATTTAACAAAACGATCTAACGAAGAAGCTCATGTGAGTTAAACGGTAATTGTGAGCTGTGCAGTAAACGTAAAAATTATTAGTCGCCTAGCTATTTTCATAACAATTTTACATCAACCGTATTAATAATGTAACTATTGAAATTGTATGATAAAAAACTTATCATAAGTTAGATTTGACCCAAAAAAACGTAGCAAAGTAGTAGGTTTATTTTATAAGTTTTTATTTACTCGTTCAGTGTTCTTATTCATAATTATGATAAAAAGGCTTAGCGCCTATTAGAGGGTTTAGCGCCTTCTTTACAAATAAGAAAGCGATAATAAATACAGTCAACGCCCTAAAAGGTTCGAAACACGCAATCCAATTATTCTCGCTGGAGGACTTTATTTCCCTGGCTCCAAACATATTTAGGTCTTAATATGATAAATTTAGTCCTGTCATAACAGGCCTAGGTTGGCATCTATGAAACCCTGCTTTTTTACTAGAAGTACAATTTTCATTCAATGTTTTTATGTTTTTCTTTTCAGGTAGTGCTATATTATGGCGTCAGGTTTCTCTTACGCCAACACCACGATGGACAATGGTTTCTCAGACAGTCTAGGTGAACACCTCAAAGCTGTGGGAAGATTATTCTACTTACATTCACCTAGCGCTACTCTGTATGAAAAAGTAGATGATGTGCCTAATTTTTTTAGACAGGTGAGATGGTTTTCTCTTTATTTGTTTAGGAACTTGTACACAATATATAATAGCAATTCTTATAACAGTCGCATCCTAATCTATAGCTTAAAAAGCAGTAAATTTGTCCGTTTCGTGTGGGAATTGCCCAGTTTACAATTCATAACATCGACAGCGCTTGGTTAATCTGCAGGTCTCTCAACACTGCCCTCTTTTGTTTGTACCATAACAATGTGATTTTGCGCTGTTTGGATATTTCTTATTATTTATTAAAAACGCAAACCTGTTTAGTGTTACACTTTTTCTTTCATCAGGTTCACTCGATGTTTTTTTCTAATTTTATATTAGGTGCAACTGAATGTAACCACAGTATGTATTTAAAAAGTTTCTTAAATACTTAATTGACATTCATTATGTAAAGTTTATTTTAATTAACGTAAATGGGGCCACAAGTTTGTGATTACAAAACAATATTTATGTTGCAATGATATTGACGTCAAGGTTATATTTCTCAATCTAAGCATAACAAGTTGTATGGCAAAAGGTTGTTTATTTCTTAGAACCAAAACAAAAAACTACAAATTTCACAAAACTGCACTGCAGGCGGCATCCATCGTCACCACTTAAGTCTGTTTTTTTAAGCCAGATGAACTGAAAATAGCTGAGGTTACAATTGAAATGGTAATTTTATTGGTCACTCATCATGTCAATTTGGTTTATAAAAAAACGTGTAAACATTTTCAAATTACCAACTCAAAAGAAGCTAAAATTACCTCGTAGCCACTTATAGCAGCGCAAGTTGAATACGAATCAACGAATTTCCCAATAATCAATGCGTTTTAAAATTACAAAAAAGTGTACAAGGACAATTATTGGTAATTCTATGTACCACCCACCGCATATGCGTTGATACATTTATATGACGCTTACATTAAGAAGCGCTGTGTAATTTTGACAACTTGTGTCCTACGATCAAGATTAGCTTAGTGTCCTTCTTTGAAATCACTTGACATCTTCTAGTGTCTTTACTGGACCGCTTTCTTAAGCATCAGTTTTTTTAATTCGTACTGATTCACTGAACATTTGCCAGTTTTATAGTTACACTGAATTTTTCCAGTAAAAATTACAAATCCATCATATCAGTTCTCTAATAGCATTAGAGCTCCTTGTGAAAGAGTTCGTCCAGGGAAGAACTGCCACTAATACATTACTTCCGTTTTTGTATTAATAATCAAATCAAATTAATGCTTTACTGTCTTGAAGACAGCAAAAATTTCAGTTCATTTTGTTCGAAAGTCACGAAATTTTGAGCCCCAACTTTTAATTGAGAAACTGACGAATAAACGACAACTGAATCGATGGAAGTTTCTGGATCGTATCTACAAAATGTTGCCGAGTTTGATTATTTAGTAACTTAAATAAAATTAAACTAAGTTTTTTTTTTATACGGAACGAACAACTCGTGTGCGTGGTTGTAAGCGACATGCCTGTCCATAATAGTTGCGCTGCTCAGAGCTTAAAAGATCTGAGGGGCACTGCCACTGCGCCTGTCACTATAAGACGTAAGTTACCAAGTCCCATGCGTCTGTAATTTCAGCAGCACCCTTACCTTTCCAAACCGGAACGCAGTAATGCTCACATTACTGCTTGGTGGCAGATATAGATAAGGTGGCAGTACTTCCCTGGACGAACTCTTTTACAATAAGCTCTACTGCTATTAAAATAACTAATATGATTGCGATGTATGCAATATTCTTTTGCCGATGTACTTATCACGAGCTCTAAAAATATCTTTAGACTTATTTTTTGTGCGCTCTCTAAACTGTCTTCTGGTTCTAGTAAACATTCCGAGAAATGTAAACACATTTCTCACTTTTATAGCAGTTTACAGTTTTCATCCATAAAACATATGAATTAGGTTTATTTTAAGTGACAGTGCGCTCAATATAACACGATATTGTATTTATGAGGGGAAATGAATAGAATTTTATACAATTTTATTTCGCTTATTCCCAGTAGTTCCATGTAGTCAGTACCACGTGGAACAATTGTAACCCAAAAGTTGGTAACCTATCACAAACTCGTTTTTTTTCCGAAATAACGTTTGTTCGAATTTTCATTACACCGAAAATCGAATAATAACGAAACCGTTGTTCTTTCAGGATATGTTGGATGTTTATCGCAAATATAAGATTAGGTTCGGTTACGTTATGTTAAGTTAGGTTTAAAAGAAAAAACATTTTCCTCTCGAAATTACTTTCGAGGTTATGAAAAATCGAGCAAACGTTATTTCTGGAAAATGTCATTTCGGACTATTGACAGGTAACCATTGACTTACAATTATATGGACGTCGGGTCCGTGCTAAAAAGTGTCCGTACTTGTAAGGCGCTAAAATCGTATACAGAGCGCCAAACTCCGCTTTAGTCTTCATTTGTTCGACTGACAGCGCGATACTGCGATGACATTACAATTTAAATTTCGAATAGGTTGACTTGGGACATTTTTTTCGTGGTTTTTGTATTAGTCCCGTCGTCCATTTATTTGTAAGTCAATGCAGGTAACCCTCTCAGTCGCTAAATACTGGTCCTCACAAATATAAATGTCAGAGTCGACATGCCAAGAAGAAGTTTCCTAGATAGAGTATCTATGTACATTGTCATGATAGTTTAGCCTTAAACATCGAGTATATAACCCGAAATAGAGACGAAATAAGGGCCATATATTCCTGGTAACACATTAGCGATAAAGCTCTTATAAATATCAACTTCCGTTTGCACTGAAATATAGACAGGTCAACTACTGACCTGTGCGTACGTTTCCAAAAAATATTCTGTATTTATTGTAATAAAGATAATATCTCTAACAATGGCGTGCTGTTCTATTTGGTGGTGTGGGAAAAACAGCAAAACGTCTAATTACAAAACAAACGGAATCTCATTTCATCGGTAATTAAATATGTAATTTTGCAATTTTCGTCCATTATAGCAAAGCTCAAGTTCGATTTAGAGTGAAACAGTTGACGACACCCATTGACGACACCCGTCAATTGTTTCGAACTCGGGCTAGCCAATCCGAGCGCAGTAGTCACAGTAATGATATGGCAGAATAGTTTTCAAACAAATTAAATGACATTTCGTCTCTATTTCTGGTTATATACTGGAAGGACATCTGAAGGTATGTATACTGTATGGAAAAAGTCGTAAATCAAATCCTAAGCTGTAGTGCAGACTCTACCTTTTTTTTGAAACTCGCTAAAATTGATTATTATTATTAATGTATAGCAATAATTGTACGACAACTAGCTCCAATAAAATTATCACTCACAAACAGTGAAATATTACTCCAAGCTATATGCAGTTTGTATTGTAAGTACTCGTATCCTTTCCCTGTGACTCCTGTGGGTGCTAAGCCCTACTTAAAATGCATATAAAGGAAAGAATTACCTAGATTTGAATTTACCTAACCTTTTTCTTCGGACAAAACATCACAGTACAGGAAAACAATGTGAGAATTTATTAAATGTTATTATATGATAATATTTTTATTACTATTTTATTTTTATAAAAAGATTCGTTTAACGTTAGTAACCTCTGCTTTTTCAAGTTCCTTATATTGCAAAGGTCGTGAGTTATATTATGTACACAAAGAAAATTTACATTTAATTAGATTAAATACCTGATAACTGATCATTACGAGTAAACAATAATGAAGTAATTTCATATCGAATATATAACCAGAAATCACATTTCATCGATAACTAAATATTAAAAATGTAATTTTTTAAATTTTCGTCCATTATAGCACAGCTTAAGTTAAACTGGTCGATTTGAAGTGAAACAATTAATGACACCCGTCAATTGTTTCGAATTCGGGCTGGCCAATCGGAACGCAGTTGTCACCGTAGTGATTTGGCGGAGTAGTTTTCAAACAAATTAAACGACATTTCGTCTCTATTTCTGGCTCATCTTAGAGACTTTTGATTTACGACATTTATTCAATCGTTTTGTTTACAAAAGACAGAATGAAATGCTCGATAAAAAGCTCAAAAATTCTTTCTGTCGAATGCAAAAGAATGAAGATTGTTTTTCTAAAGTTCTTACTGTAAAACACGAGCATTTCGCAAGACGAAATTTCACATTTATAAGTAATTAAAAAAGTAACCCAAACAACTAACATAGATTCATACGGATCATAAATCAACAGTAAACAAATAATATGTGTATATGACATATATTTTGTCAACGAATGTTGTGTTCACCTGAAATTAGCTTATTATACCAGAATTACGTTCAAAATTTGTATTAAGTTACGTAAATATTGTAATATAAAATGCTGCTGGTGTCCCTGGTAATAATAAATTAATAAATATTCATTCCTTCTTCTTCTTGCATACTTAGATAGATAAATAAAACGTTTATGTCCTGCATCGCACACAACAACATAATACAGTAAATAGATTATAAGAGAAACAGAGAAATTAAAATTAATAGTGGGAATAAAAACAACAATAAATTAAATTAAAAATACATAAAAAACAAACCACTAACCTAAATAATCAACAGCCTAAGTGTGCTACAACCCGCCAAATATGTCATGGCTCAATGTGAAATTTGTCCAAAAGCAAGAGCAAAACATTGACACGTTAAAAAAATACAATTTTTTTTTAAATTTCTTTTATGAATAAAAAATTACCCCACATTAAACCTTTAAAAGACCGATTGAGCTTTTTAGATAAAAATTCGTGACTAAATTTATGACTGCCTTAACGTTAAGATACCTGAGTGAGGTTTAAAATATTGCCGCCCGAAAATCGTAACCGCCTACATAAATCAAAATGTAAGCTAACCGAACTTTTGTATTGGAAAAGCATTACATGATGTAATAAGTTTCTAGTGCCGTAATATATCTCGACGGTCTCATAATATCTTCGTATTTTTGAAAATGGACTCCAAAGATGCTTCTTTTTTTGTATATTTGTTATTTGATTCTTTTTTTTTAATAACATAGAGAAAACTTAATTTGTTTGTACTTTAACTCAGACTCCTAAAAACTTTCATCAATTACATTTATAGACAACATTAATTTATATGATTGGTAATGCAAAAGAGAATACTTTAAATAGTATTTATTCCATAATAAATATTTTCTTTGAGACTGATTGTATGAAAAGTTATTAGTATTTAATTATAAACGAAAGAGCTAACTAAGAAAAATATAAACTTTTTTTCAAAAGTCAGTAGGCACTTAAATATTTTAAATAAAAATATTCATAAACATCTCTGCACTTATCTTCAGATGAGCGTGCTTATGATTTTCAAGGCAGGCACTAAATCGTATTCTGTAGTGCCTCCGGTTAAACTTGCTGATATTCCCTTACAAAAAGTGGAACGGTTTAAACATTGGGTCACTGATGACAAATGATAATTTAGATATAGAACGGGAGCGCAGGGCGCTGTCTGTACGGTGTAATATGTTGGCACGGAGGTTTTCACGTAGTAGCGACCAGGTTAAGGTTTTGCTTTTCAAAGCATATTGCTAAAACTGGGACATGATTACCGTAATATCATTTCAAATTAGGATTATGAAATACCATTTTTCAACTGATTTCAAAAAATGAGGAGGTTTCAATTCGACTGTTTTTTTTTGTCGTGCAATCGCATAACATACATATGTTACGCGATTACACGCCAGCTGCAAGGGTGTCAAACTAGGGGATGAAATCAGTTTCGTTTACTTTCCGGCCACCGATTTCAATAAAACCTGGCAAGAAGATGTAATTCCACATTCCATTTTTTTTTATAGTATCAAGTGACGGGACGCCTGATGGTAAGCTACATGCCTGTCTGTAACAGTTACAGTGCCACTCAGAGCTTTAAATTGCAAAGATCTGAGGGGCACTGCCACTGCGCCCGTCACGCTGAGACATAAGTTGGCAAGTCCCTTATGACTAAACACAGATTTTCTACGATAAATTTAGGTTTAAAAGCTCTATATAGTGTTAGTAACAACTGGAAAAGTATGTTTTAATATTTATTTATTAATGCGATTCCCCTGTAGAAAGGCTCGAGGCGCAGCTACCGGCTTGGTGCCGTGTGCAGCTGCATCCAGCGCCCCACCATCGGAGAGTCCCATCTAGCGGCAATGGTGCTAAGGATACCATCCGTGCTGCCTCGTAGCCGAGTCAGGAGTGAGGCACAACGCTTTCGTATGACTGAATAAAAACAATCTGTACGAGGCTCAGCAAACATAGTGGAGGCACTACTATAACGCGACAACTTAAATAGCACCCTAAAAGCATTATTATATTGGACGCGCAGTGCGCCGTATGCAAGCTGCGTAAAGTTGACCCACAGGCTACACGTGTAGAAGGACTGGCAATATGCTTTGAAAAGCAAAACCTTAATCTGGTCGCTACTACGTGAAAAACTCCGTGCCAACATATTACACCGTACAGACAGCGCCCTGCGCTCGCGTTCTATATCTAAATTATCATTTGTCATCAGTGACCCAATGTTTAAACCGTTCCACTTTTTGTAAGGGAATATCAGCAAGTTTAACCGGAGGCACAACAGAATACGATTTAGTGCCTGGCTTGAAAATCATAAGCACGCTCATTTTAGAATTGTACCTAAGTCCATGGGTCTCTGCATACAACTCACATATACGCAACAATCTACGGAGGGCACTAATCGAAGGGCTCAGTAGCACCATGTCATCAGCATAGCTAATATTATTTATACAGACTCCATCGATATGGCAACCGATTCCAGTGCCACTGAGCACTCCGATGAGACGGTTCATATACAGATTGAAAAGGCGCGGTGAACTCAACCCTCCCTGTCTCACCCCACATTCCAACCTGTATACTTCCGAGTGCGTACCTGCCCACTTGACAATATTCTTCTGATTGCTGTACCAATATCCCAGCATAGACACAACTTCTTTGGACACTTTGGTATCACAATGCAGTTTTCGCCACAAGGTATTATTTATATGACACTAAATCGAATGCCAAAAAGCATGCGTATACTGGCGTCATTCTGGCCGTATAGTACTGGACAGTCTGTTTGAGGCATAGAACAGCTGTTTAATGATTCGCTAGCTACCTTTAAAAAAAATTAAAAAATATTTTATTAAAAACTCTGACTAATCTGTTTTGTTCCACGCCATTTATTTAAAATTTTAAAATCTTATTCGAACGTAGAGATTATATTGTTTTTGCTTTTTCTTTTTTAACTGTAAAGAAAATTGTAATTATAAATTATAAAGAGTAATTTAATGATTAATTTTCATATATTCTTGAATCTGATAGCTTGCCGTGTTAGCCAATAAATATGGTCTATATCTACCTTTAAACTTTGTAACCGTTTTGCTTTTGCTATTGTTATGTATGCATCATGTTGGCTTTATTATACAATAAAAAAAAATTAATCTTTGTTTTTTATATGTGTAATAAATATAATAGTGACTACATAAATAACTATGTAAAGTAATAGGGTTAGAACGATCAACAATGGCTGTATTCTATCTTTATTAGGATAGTATAAGTGTGATAAACCTCCCTGTGACAATATTTGTTTCAGTTGATAAAACTAAGTTTGCTTATTTGGTAATGAACTACTGTTATACATTTTGAAGAACAAGGACAACGATATGAAATTGCATATATACCTATCTTTGTCGTTTAATCATCGCCGCGAAAACGATGAAACAAAAAATGTCGAGATTTTGTGGTTTCCGTTTTTGCATTATATTAGTTATTATTTACGTTTTTATTTTATTACGTTACTTTTTATTTCTAATAACTCTCGAACTGTATTAAAAATGTTCTCCTCACCTCTTTCCAATAATGTATATATATCAATTTGTTTGTTTTTATTATTTCTTTTCATCTCGTTTATCGCGCTCAATTTTTACGTTGATAAAATTACTGTTAAGAACTGTCAAAATGTTTTAAAATCAGCTGTAACCTTGCAGCTAAGTTTGGCACGTTAATCTTTTGCTGTCATTGGTCGCGGTGCCCGCGACAACATAAAAATGTAACGTCACGGTGCTCGTGATGTTAGCTATTGTGATAAAATTTTAAAATACCGGTCTAACACTCGAATTTGAGAGCTAAATGTGGATAATAGCTTTATCGAGAAGGCATACAGTTGGGCGACCTCGTTCCATCGCAGACCTTATCTTTGATCCAGGGCTAGGCAGTAGTTAAAAGCAAGTCTTCCCATTTACTTAAAAAAAATACTATCGCCTGGTTACACCCTTCAATCTCGTCTAGCTCACACGACCTACATTCCGACCTCATCGCCATTGCAAAATTACTCTCTTATATTGTTGTATAGTGAAATGTGGCTCGTGTGTCTAAGCACATAAAGTAGTAAAATATAGTATGCATTACTATCTTTGTAATCAATCATCATATTATTCAAATTGGAATATGAAAAATCGATCGACACGTTTGCAGGAAGCCTAATTCATAGCGAGGTCAGTGGTCGGATGAAATATGATCGAGTGTACTTCGACTTAAATTCGAGATCATAATATTGTTGACACATCTCAGGATCGAATTACCAATTGAGTAAGGACAAAACAGCACAGAGCACCTGATGATTACATAATAATCTATGGACTTCTATATACGTAATTGAACACTTATTGAGATTGTTGGTAATAATTTTGAATAACTAACGTGTTAGTACAGGGTTGTATGTAATTATAACTTTTATAAATTTAAAAAGAACCGACCTTGAAAGGTTTGAAATTACACCTATTTGCCAAATTTTATTGGACTCGGTTAGCAGAAAGTGGGTGAAATCCAATGAATCGGTTTCATTATCTAATTTGCCACCCTGAGAGGTGGAATATTTTCTTTAAATTTGAATTGGACCACTACTGAGATATCTCCTTTCCGATAATAAAATCATCGGTTCAAAACTGTCGGAGTTATCGCGTAACATACAAAAAAATACAGTCAAATTAGAACCTTGAAATCGGAGAAAAGGAATGAAGGGGAACAGGATTTTGTAATTGAAATTTAAAGAACTTTACAATCGAATGAAAATGATTTTTCCGTAAATGAAAGTAGTAAAAAAATTAAAATTTTCCGGAATTTTTTTTTTTTTTTTTATCGAGCGAAGTTCACTACCGGTATCTTCCGTTTACATTATCAATCAAATTAAAAAACAAGTTGAATACATTACTTAGGTGTGCATGCTTCATCGTCGACCTCATAGTCACTTTCCATCAAATGAGATGGAGGTCAAATACGCGCTTATTTAAAAAAAAATACATATTTCTTACATCGCAAAACCCATTTTACGTCAAAATATCTATTTCACCTTATGGAACGTAATTGAATGAATGGATGAGTAATTGTGTTGCTGTGTCTGAAAAATACAGACATAACGGGTATTAAGTTACATTGGTTTACTAAAATTACAAGTATTTAGGTTGAGGCTTTAATGCATGACTTGATTGGATCAATTGACTTTGAAATATATGTAATTTAATATTACACAAAATCGAATTTGATACTTTGAACACAAATGTACGGCCAGCGACATGGTAAATGTATAAATAATATTAACTTGAGTTTAATATAACTCTATTAATGAAAGATTACGTAGTGACCAGTATAGAGAGGATACTTCTGTGTTTTGCTCAAATTTGGCCCAAGACTAACATCACATGTAGAAAGAAACAATGTTGGTAAATTGACGGCATAAATTTATAGAGCGTAGAGATATCTCGGTCTGATTGGGAGTCGTTAAAAAGGCCGGGTTAAAAATACCACGAATAAATGGGCATGTCTTTTCAAATGGAAGTTTGTCAGGAGAGTAGCAGATAGAGGTACATGGTCTCTCCACTCTATTAATATTTAGAAATGCTGCTTACTACCTTGACAACAAGGTATTGTGTCCTCCTACATTTTGTCGAAGATTGCGATGTAATTATTAGCTAATACGTACAGTCGTCGCCTGTAACATTATATGTACATAAAAACCGATGGATACCGAAATTACGGAACTTGACTTCAAATGCGTGTATTCATTTCATTGCAACGTTGACGCCTTACCACCTAAGGGTAATATTTGTGTGCAGGTAACGGCAGACATTAGGAGCAACCCGCAGCTTGCTTGTTCGATTTTAATATTAAGAAAAGATTTTTCCAAAAAAAAGGGTCAACAGAACAAGTGATCAGGCTAGCTACAATTTCAAATTTCAGCTTGCAAACAAGACTGTTTTTAAGTTGACAAGTGATAGTATCTATTTTATTAAATAATAAATTACAACTTTTTTGTAAAAAAAAACAGACGTTAAAAGTTCGTGGAATTACATGTATGCCAAGTTTTATTGAAATCGGTTACCGGAAACTACGCGAAACCGATTTCATCGCCTAGTTTGACACCCTATAAATAGAAAATTTTCTTAAAATTTAAACAGGACCAATACTGGAGTCCCTCTTTCCAACAAAAAAAGAATCGTCAAAATCGGTTCACAAATACCGGAATAATCACGTAACATATGTACAAAAAAAATACAGTTGGATTAAGAACCTCCTTCTTTTTTTTTGAAGACCGTTAAAAACTAGCTTTGACACCGAAACGATGGAACTAGTAACGATGTTTTCACCTCTATCTAACGTTATGAATGATGATAAAAGAAAAATAGTTCTCATAAATTCATTTCAACGAATTATTTTCAACTTTTCTTTAACAAACGTGTTCGTTTAAAGCAATAAGCTTCTTATATTAAATTCTTTAATATAATTAAGACGTAAATACTATATGATAACAACAAATTTAAAATAAGTAAGAATAATTAAAGATATATTTTTTATCTTAACATTTTCTTTCTTTTGTTTCAGTCATGGCCTTACTTCTTTATATTTATGATCCTAGAACACATAGTCTTAAGACTAGAAGGTAAAAAAGGAATTAGACTGAATGATGGCATCACTAGCATATCACTTGGAATCTTCCAGGAATGTGGCAGGTATGATTTTTTTTTCTATTCTTTAATCACTTTATTTGAAATAATAGCAATGTAACAAAAGTAATAATGTATTAGCGGATCATACTAACCCTTATCTTAAAATAGGTAATTCGCTGTACCTACCGAGAGGCGAACCAGGTACATTCAGCAGTCAAAGTGCAAACAGTTGTGCCACTAATATTTTGCACGCGTAACGGTTAACGTTAGGAAAGACTTTCTTATATTAGAAATATGTGCTTTTTCCACGCTAGAGTGGAAAAGGTTGATGATGGACTATGACGCACCTAACTTTTCTTTCGATGAAAAAAAAGATAATGACACGTTCAAGTACGCGATTTCTCATACATTATTTAATGAATCCGTTGATATATGTTATTCCTATTATTGTTAGCATTAAATTGACAACGGTAACTAATATTGTTTATTAAATTATTCTAATTCGTCGAAGAACTAAAGATATTTGTTATAGTATAACTCTTTTTTTTCATTTACCACTTTCTTCGGAGATGAAAAGTTATGTGTTTCGCTCGGCAGCAAAGTTGTTCTGCATCTCGTACCTTGAAACGCTCGCTACGCTCAGGAATCTATTTTTGAACCACTCACGACTTTGCAGCCTTGCATAACAAATAGCTTTTATCGAAATTGAGTTATATGCTTATGTTTCTACATAATTTACATGTATATAATATATATATATATATTATATATATATATATATATATATATACTATAATATATATAATATATATATATATATATATATATTTGAGATCAGGAAAAAAGTCAATCTACCTTATTTTTGTAGAAATCTATCTCAATTGGATAGACAGTAAGCTCATAAGGCACAACTGACATCAATAATCACATTTTTTACCATAAAAAGTCACGTTTGACGTTTATACTAATATAAAAGGAATATACATTGTATGGCCGCCTGGCGATAAGTGACACGCCTGTCAATAACAGTTACCGTACCATCGAGTGCTTTAAATCACAGGCGTGTTCTCAGGGCGATTGCTGTGTGAATACTGAGGCTATGCGTCTTTTAATAAACGCTTAAAAATATATATCATGTGAACACCTCGCTGTCTATCCGTTTATAATCGAATACGTTAAAAAATATTACAAGACAATGGCGTGTGAACCAAGGCTTACCCGGAACGCAGTAATGTATACAATACTGCTTGACTTAGAAATAGATCAGGTGGCTAAAAAAATTTATATTAGCTAGGCAGGGAAACCAACACTTCACATGCACTAAACTTAAGTATGTCTTAATCCGATGCTTGCAATGCAAAAGACACTCTTAATACATTGTGTTAAGAGTGTTTTATCAAATTTAATGTCTCATAAGCTTATAAGCACCGTATTTAGTAGCGAAGCGCCTTCAGGGCTTGAGTGTCGTTTATTGCAATATAAGCTCTACTAGTAATAGAAAGCACATACTGTAAATAAATAAATAAAATTAAATTTTAGATAAAAATATATTGAAAGCAAATTGGAACATTAAAACAATTGTGAATTAACAAAAGTAAAAACTAACAAAAAAACCAAAAACTATATGTCGTTGACACATACTAAATACATGATTTCATCTATACTAATGTAATAATTAGCAAACTGCTTGGGTGTTTCAAAATATTACTAACGCCATCCAACGGTGAGCGACGGAACTAAATGTAGGAAGACTCATAATATGCTTGTTATGGCACGTATTTCAACAATTTAAATTATATATTAAAATAGAAGCATTTCCTGTCTCAAATTTAATAATAGTGTTCATAGTAACCACTGGTGAAAGTTCTGAGAAGCACCCTCGTCAATCAATTGACAAGGGTTTACTTTCGTCACAGAGCCTGGGTCTCTGGGCTACTGTTGATTGGACATTATAGGATATGCGCCGAAGGCGTTTATTTATTTTCGAAGGCCAACATATTTATGTACGTGACGTAATGTAGACCTCATCGAATTACCTACTTCTATGTGTCGCCTTCATGTGACAGTAAATCACCAAAAACCATATCGTATTTTACTTGTAAAACTAATATTTTATCCACAATAGATGTTTTTCAATCTGTTATTTGTCACGAAGGTGCTTCCTTTGTTTCTTTTCTTCCACCTAACGTACCTATCTTATTCGTTATTTTTATTTTGCTAACACTTCAGTATAATCATAGATATAGGAAATTTCCTATAAGTATAATACCACATAAAACTGTTACGAATAGTTATTCATTTAGTCATTTGTTTTTGAAAAAGCCAACGTTTTGGGACTTTTTACAGGTCACAAATTATAAGCGGATCTTTCTATTTTTTTCATATTAAATGTGTAGTTCTTTTTTCATGTAACACACATAATATTATATTATGATGATATAACATACATTGCGACTACTGCTTACTCTTTAGTAGCAGTAGAGCTCTTTGTGAATGAGTTCGTCTAGGGAAGTATTGCCCCATTCCCTACTTCTGCTGCCAAGCGGTAATGAAGAGTATGGGTACTGATGAAATTACAGGCACATGAGACTTGCCAACTTGTGGTGAGGGCACAGTGGCATTGCCCCTCGGACCTCTGCGATTACAAGCTCTGAGTGGCACTGCAACTATCATGGACAGGCGTGTAGCTTACCATCAGGCGCACGACTTGTTCGCCTCGTCACTTGATATTATAAAAAAACTTTTTAATAATACATCTCAAAGTCACTGTGACTTTGATTTGTTCTGTGTAATTTTAAAAATTTTTATGTACACTTCATATACAATACACCATAAATTCACCATACACTCATTTGTTACTAATATAGTATAAGGTTGCTTACTAACAAACTATGGACCTATGGTGGCTGAAAATAAAAGATTTTTATTTTTATTTTATTTATTTATTTATAATAAATATAACAGACACAGTCAGGCGAGAAATTACCAAACGTCACTTTTAAACATCTCGTAACTGGCGATCTTAGTCTATTTTTTTCCATCCTATAAGCTGGCAATGATACCCTAACTTAGTATATTTGTTTTTTAATTTTAGTTGTTATTATTTGTTTTATTACTCAGTAGTTTTTTGTAGTTGTATATATTTTTTTTTACTTTGACTTCGTTAAGCACTTTATGTTGTTTACCAAAGGTGGAAATTCGTAAATGGCATTTGATCACGCTTATTTAAGTTTAACTATAATTGTATTAATTAAATGTTTTTTTCCAAAAATGTGTAAAAAAAATCAGCCTTTACACTGCCTGAATTATATTAAATTCCTGTGTACTTCACAGGTTACTCTGGAGAGGAGCTGAATACTATCTTTACACTTGGATTTACCAACACCACAGATTAATCGAGTTACCCTGGGATAGTGTATTAACGTGGTACGTTACGGCCATTGGCGTAGACTTCTGTTACTATTGGATGCACAGAATGTGTCACGGTGAGTTATTGTATTCAAACTTTACAGCATAATAAAATATAGCGTGCTCTAAATTACCTCTAAATATATATACAGAATGTAATAGAAGCACTAGGCTCCTTGTGAAAGGGTTCGTCCAGAGAAGTACTGCCACCTTACCTATTTCTGCTACGAAATTCCACAAAATTTTACATTTTTGCTACATTACCTAGGCAAAAATTTATTTTTAAAATTCGAATGAATTTATCTGATTTTTTTCTCTTCCGATTTCCGTAAAAATACGTTAGGGGACAATTTACAATAGTAGAGTATAAGTATTATTTTGTTTCTAAAAGGCAATGTTTATATATTTTGGCGTTTTCATTTGTTTTGGCCAATATTGCAATTGTTTTAAAATCATAAAACAAAAGCAGCGCAATCGACCCCAAACAGATATGTAATGTAATGCTCTATGATTTTTTTTGGTCTGCCCGATTCCGCAGTGGGAATTTTAACGACTTGCGAGCTATTTCTAAATAACGGCTGTCTATTCCAACTACAGTGAAATTTGCAGAATGGTTTGATGTAACTGTGTCCACAATACCGGTCGATTTCACCCTAAAGTTAGAATTTAAAAATCGAACTACCATAAAGAAGTAAAGAAAAATTATTTATTATATATTATATATTATTAAAACGGTGATTTACAGACAAAACATAACAAAAATAAAATAAATTAAGTTAAAACACAATGTAAAAACAATTATATTTAAAATGTTACCATAATGGTCTCCTTTTTGTCAGCTTTTTGTAACGAGATGGAATATGTCTCGTTACGTTGGTTTTCAGTCAAGCCGGAAAAATGACAGAGATGATGTCGCTTTGCCCAAGTAAAAAAAGATAAAATAAACTCAACTAAGTCCAAATCAAAAGTAATAAAAATGTACGCATAGGTTAGGAGGCATGTGGTTAATAACCCACATACAAAATCGGAACTGATGGGGCATGTATTATGTGTTCTCACGTTTGTGAGATGGATGTTTAGTGGGATGTTAATTCCATTAGTAAAGTGGCTCTGATCTGATTACACGTAAACACAGCACGGCAGCCATTTCCGTTCGACAACAGAGCAAATAGTAAAAATTTCTTAAAAGATGATCTGAAGGCATTTCATATTTTTTTTATAATATCAAGTGACAGGACGAACAAGTCGTGCGCCTGATGGTAAGCTATACGCCTGTCTATATCAGTTGCAGTGCCACTGAGAGCCCATCACCCTGAGACATAAGTTGATAAGTCCCATGTGCCTGTAATTTCACCAGCACCCTGACTTACCCTTCAAAACCGGAACGTAGTAATGCTGACATTACTGCTTGGCGGCAGAAATAGCGGTAAGGTGTCAGTACTTCCCTGGAGGAACTTTCACAAGGAGCTGTACTGCTACTAAAAACATTGATAGTATGTCATTTCACCACCAATAAAAGATATGTAATTTTTTATGTTACGTTGTGGCATTTTTTAATGAATGTTAACTAAGGTTAAAAAGTATTTTATTGTATCATTACTTATGATAAAATATGTATTATTTATAATAATTACAAACGATCAGTGATGAAGGCTAACGACAAACACAAACAGTGCCCATATAAAACTTACCCAGAAAAAATTGTTGATAACTGTTTGCTGCTCCAGTCGTAGAGTATTCTGCCAGTTTATAGATATAGTAGTAGCTATCTGATCATGACGTCTGATTACTGCTATTTCTACATGTAAACCCCAGAATGCACACTTTCGAACAAACCGTCTTCACTTTACCGGAGTTGGAGATTGAAGCCTTAGCAACTTGGCGCCTACCGACTACAAATTTTTCCACAATTAAGATAATTATCTACAAAGAAAACAAATTAGTTCCCATGAAGTAGTCGAAAATGAGTTCTAAGTGGATTTCCCTTCTCCATTATCCTACGGCAAAGGAGTAAACGAGCTTGAAACAAGTTGACAGAAGTATATTCGTGACACGGATGTATAATTTCATCAAATAAATGTAATGTTGTTTACGAAACATGTTTTATATTTGAATTATTTTATATATAATGACAATTACTCTAGATTTTATAGGTGTAATCCATTTTAAACTGGATTTTTGAGCATATTTTGTTTAGCAAACTAATCTCGTTCTTACCATGATTCAATGTTGTTTATGGCTTCAGTCAGTTCTCATAAACATGCTGAAAATTTGTCTGGAATTCGTTATTCAAATCTTAACTAACATCAGAGAGCGATATTAATAAATTTACGTTCAAACCGGGGTGGTGCGGGATGCTCCGATCCCTTTTTTGTAAAACATTCGTTAGCATGTAGCTTGGATAGCGCCATTAGTGGCGTGACGTCACGAACGGCGGTTACCGTTTCCTAAATCCTGATTTATGCATGCCTATTTTTCAATGACAATAATGTTTTCACAATGGAGTTTATATCCATTTGTGAAGACTATATTAAAAAGCATATAATTGTTGATGCTTGTCAAAACTATAGTGGTTAATTTTATATTGATATACTTCACAAACAGCTTGGATTACATCACATAGACTAACCTGATAAGTTTAACTTACGACAGGTTAAGGGGCGCAAGAACACGACCGTAAATAATTCAAGTAGACGTTAAGACATAGTTACCCAAAATTTAATCTGTTTGAGGGTGGAAACCGCGTTTAATGGTTTGAAATTCAAACTTGAATGTTGGAATAATAATCTGGGTCGCTTAACAATGTCTTCTAATAACTAAACCTAAACCGTAAAACACGTAGTTTTGTAAAGAGTTTTTGAATGCTACAAATTATTTCAATTACAACTGTTTTGGACAGCTAAACAAAAGAGGTCCAATTAGCAAACGCTCAAGAAGTTTTTATTCAATTCTGACTTTCGGAACCATTTAAATCAGAAAGGGAACGCAGTCGTGTTTTGTTTCGCTGTCGCTTTTTTTCTTCAATTGCGACCCGCCAATTTTGTTTTCTTTTTACAAGGCTTTTGAATTATAATTTTAATGCCGAAACTATTATTTCAACTTAATTAATATCTACTTATTTTGTCATTGTTTTGTATTTTTATTCCACAGAGGTGCACATATTATGGGCGCAACATCAAGTACATCATACGTCTGAAGACTTCAACATGGGTGTTGGGATCAGACAATCAGTTTTGCAAGGATGGTGTGGATTTGTAAGTACCCACATCTTAGATTTTTTACTGTACTAATAAACTACGTGGAAGTTGAAAAATGGTACCAAACTCTCACGAAACCTAACAAGCTATATGGAAAGAAATTCATATGGCTTCTTAGAGAAGAAAATGACATAAAATTCTTAGGCCCGACACTTTGTTTTTATAGCTACGACCACTAAAACTGAAATTTAAACTACTATGTCATAACATTAAAGTATATTACTATTCGCCACCTAAAAATTCCCAGCCGTGCCGTTCACATTAGTGAGAGCCGGGCTTTAGTAGATTTGTATAGTCTTCAAGCTTGTTTGGATCAAAATAGTGCACTAAGTGGCAAGTATACCATTTAGTTTGAGGCAGTCACTGCCTACCAGTGTGTGGTCTAAATCACTTGATACTATATTCTGTATTCTATCCTTAAGCTGGGCATGGTTCAGATTCAGAT
This sequence comes from Hyposmocoma kahamanoa, assembly GCF_003589595.1. Taxonomy (NCBI): domain Eukaryota; kingdom Metazoa; phylum Arthropoda; class Insecta; order Lepidoptera; family Cosmopterigidae; genus Hyposmocoma; species Hyposmocoma kahamanoa. Next base: position 19,816,642 of record NW_020653854.1, read on the forward strand.
TCATTTATTTCTCAAATATGATAAGATTAATTGTCAAAATATCTCAAAGTATAAGAAATTATATTGAGATTGTCAAACACAAATTAAAATTATAAGATGAAAAAAACACAATATTAAATTAGAAAATTCATTAGTAATAATATTGTTGTCATTAAATTACATATGAAATATCATTCTCCATCAAGGATAGTATTAAGTTGATAATAAATATACATAAATATGTCAGTGCAATAAAAATTGAAATGAATTACAAAAAGTACAAAATACTCAATAGCGTTACATTTTTAGGTCCATGAATTCATTTACAGAGTATAAAGCAGGTATAAAGGATTTTCCAAGAAAAAGTCTTTCAGCCGGCGGCGCCTAAATGGTTCGTCAGATGTTCAAGTCTGACAGTAGCGGGTATATAGACACTCATAATATGTAGGTCCGATGACATGCGGGTTTTTCTCTGCAAGTGCCATGGCACTTACAGAGTCGGGGGACTGTTCTCAAATGACCGGCGGAACGGGATGCCAGAAACATTTACAGTAAATGAAGAAAGACTATTTCTAACGTACATTATAATTTCGTATAATGTAAAGTAAGTAGTCCGTCATTATGCGTGCTTTATATTTATTCTTCTCTCTTTATATTTATTTTCGTCGCAAATTACCAACGTTACTGAAATAAATCTTTGGAATTAAGCAAATGTTGTCCACGCAGCGTGCACATGAATCCATTAAGGTAATAAATGATAGGGGAGGAGAAGAGGGAAGCCCACATAAATATTTGTACATCTAAGTATGTGTACTTATAGGTACAGATATACATGTCTGCATATGATACTCTTGCTTGTGTTATGAAAAATTATCAAAGTCTTACCTTTATCACCCACCGGCTTTAAATATGTGATATAACTGCCCGCCTCAGTCGCCGAACGGTTACCATGCTGGTTTGCCACGCGCAGGTACCGAGTTCGATTCCCGGACCGGTAGAAATATTTTAATGACCTACATTTATTTCTCTCGTGCGTTTGGCTGTAATTTGTGGTTGTTTATATGTATGTCCATGGCACCCGGGATACAGGGTATTCCTAGTGCGGGGCTATGAGTGTGTGCGTTTAAAAAAAATCATACAATAAATATACTAATATGAATATATTTATTATACGCTATGTTATTATGTGGCTTAGTTGGCATAGCGTCTGGCACGGTTTGGTAGGAGACGTCGGTTCGATCCATAGATATAGGAAAGTTCGATCTTTGTATTAATAATTATAACAAACTAGTGGAGTAATTTCACAAAAAATAATGATATATCTTGGTGGTGAAACATCCTGACATTCAATAAAAACTTATTTACAATTAAAAGCGACATCTCTAGCCAGGGCTGGTAGCTGTAAATGTATCTAACTGGGTGACGAAATACTTTCATAGAATTATCACAGATGGGGGCTACGTCTAAAACTTCGTTAAAAACCAAAAAGAATGATCCGACAACAAGCATATAGAGAAGTTCGTGACTGGTGGCTGGTTCGTTCCGTTGCTTAGTTGGCATCTGGCGCTGTTTGCTAGGAAACGTAGAACTTTTCTAGGTGTTCGATATTTGTATTAATAATAATGTTAGTAATTCAAAAGGCAGTCTACTTAGAAATTCAAATAAAGTCGAAATCAAAGTAATATACGTTACGTATCTATTCTTACGTTTTTGGTACTGCTACACATTGGAAATTAAATATTTTTTTCGGGCTACAATTGCGTATGTTTGTTTTTTTTTGGTTCTTAGAAAAAACAAATATACGCGATTTAGTTCCGAAAAAATACTTAGTTTCATTTTCAATATTTATTTACGATTTAAAATAGTATAAACATCACCCTATTACTAGTCATCTGGTTAGTTACGATGTTACGCTGCTAGTTATCCCGTTAGTTGCTATGTTAGTCTTTGAAGTTACCCGCTTAACTTTTAGTTACATTGCGCTGTTAGTTTTGGGAGTTAGATGGCAGTGGATACACTAGGAAATAGATTTATTGAAGCATTCAATCGCTGAAAAACTCATAGACCAACGAATAAGCAGTCTTTTAACCTTTCCATACACTCTTCAATTATTTACGTCGGTATGTAATTATTTACGTCACGTACTTTTTTAAGCGTGTAAAGGTAGACAGAATATTTCAAAATATTATATGAAAATCTACTTAGGAATATAAAGTACCCTATTAAAAAGAACATTTTATACGTGTTTGTCCTTTATTATAATTAGTTTACGTTATAGTCTTAAAATTCCTAAATGTTAATGGTGAATTAAGATTTCATCATATTTTAACTGCATAGATAACAAATTTAGTAGTCAGTACGCTCCTTGTGAGAGATTTCTTTATTTTGTATTACTGCTTTCCTATTTTTAACCGACTTCAAAAAAAGGAGAAAGTTCTCAATTCGACTGTATGTTTTTCTATTGTATGTATGTTACGCGATAACTGAACCGATAAATGAACCGATTTTCATGATTATTTTTTTGTTGGAAAGAGGGTACCTCGATAGTGGTCCCATTTAAATTTGAAGAAAATCATCCACCTCTAAGGGTGGCTGTTCACGCATGAAGATTCATTTTTATAAATAGCGCCTAAATTGTATTATAAGGAGCAATTATTTTAATGGTTGATTTTGCTATTCTCCAATTCAAGGCGTTTTTGTCTCTCAATATACTTTGAGTAGTGAGAACCGTTTTTTATTTTCTCCTATGTCAAGTACCGTATAGTAGCGAACTAGGGGATGAATCCTGAATTCCGGTAACCGATTCCAATAAAACTTGGTAATTATATGTAATTCCACGTAATTTTGAGGTCGGTTCTTTTAGTACTCTGTACTGAGATTATGAAGGATAAGGATACTGGTGAAATTGCCGGCACATGAGACTTATTAACTTTTGTCTCAGAGTGACAGGAAAAGTAGGAGTCTCCCTGGTTATCTTTGCATTTTAAAAGTCTGAGTGGCACTGCAAGTGCTATGGACAGGCGTGTTCCGTCACATGGTACTATAAAAAGAAAAAAATCTTATTTTTTTGTAATAAATGCTCATTGCAAACTTGAAAATAGATTTAATAATAGCACCAAAATATGAAATTGATGGTATTTAGTAAGAGAAATTTAAAAATAGAAAATTATATTTGTAGCGGATTGTTAGTTTGAAAGATGCCCCTAGATGGCGTTGACCATTTTTAAGTCATCTGTAAAGTGAGCAGATGTGGCGATTTTAAATTTAATGTGTGCACTAAATAAAAAATAGCCAATAAAGTTACGTATATTTATTAAAATAAATACAAATAAAAAACATAATTTCAAAATTTGAAATCTTAAGATATTATTATTTGAAAAAATAAAAATAATATGAATTTTATACTAAAAACATTTATTTAATTTGAAGTCGACTAGAATTTTAGAACTAATAAACACTTCTGTAAAATAAATGGGTGCCTAAATCTTTTCTTTCAAACTTTTCAAATTTTATAGAAAAGAAGTTTTGTATGCATAATATTTACATGGATTTGGAAGTTCTAAACCTTTATGTGCTGCAACGCCGTGGTAGCCTAAGGTCGCAAATTCGGAACAGGGTGGCGCGTTCAGCGCGGAGTTCAAAATTTGTGCATACATTGCGCGCAAACGTGTGTCTTGTGTTGGATACATTTAACACAAGACACAATAAACACGCAACACTTGAAGCGCCACTGTTGTGAATCTGTGGCCTAATGGTTTGACCTACCGCCTCTCAATACGGGCTCGTACCTCTGAAATTCTCGGAACTTATGTGCAAAATGTAATTGAAATTTATCATGAGATTTTCGTTGAAAGAAAACATAGTGATGAAACCTGAACGTGGAAGAAGATCCACAAACATCGGAAAACTTTTTTTTATAATATTAAGTGACAGGAGGAACAAGTGTGCTTGATGGTAAGATACATGCCTGTCCATAACAGTGCAGTACCACTCAAAAACCTGAGAGGCACTTCCACTTCGCCCGTCACGAGACATAAGTTGATAAATCCCATGTGCCTGAAATTTCACTAGCACCCTTACTCTTCAAAACTGGAACACAGTAATGCTTATATTACTTGGCGGCAGAAATAGGTAAGGTGGCAGTGCAGTACTTCCCTGGACAAACTCTTTCACAAGGAGCTCTACTGCTACAAAAGTGTGAAAACGTGTGAAGTCCTCAACCCGCATTGCCCAACAGTAGGACGTATAATTGGATTGATGATGATTATGCGCAACAAGCAATAAACCATAGCTTTAGCCATCTCATGTACCGCTCCTGTCTTCATGAACGATAATGCTTGCGCACACCGAGCGGATAAAGTAGACGCTTACCTGACTGACGCTGTGATTCGCCGTTTAGACTGACCACACGAAATCCCGACCTCAATTCCCTGTGTGTTAGAGCAGTATATCCAACCCTACAGAATATCCGAGACCATGAAACTGTTATTATTGCCAAATTTGAATGTATTCCTCGAGAAATCATAAAAAAACCTTATTCAAAACATGCCACGAATAATTACAGAAGTCATCTCGTTAAGGTTCCTTGATTCAAATTTTCATTTTTCTTTTGTAACTATTGCAGGACAATAATAATTGTCAGTTAAAGGTCACTTTTTGTTGGAGAATTGAGTACAAAACTAGGAAAAAATTCAAATTAACAAAGGCTAATTTCCATACCAAAAGTTTTAAAATCTTCGTTAATCATGTTTATTTCATTTTGTTGCATTAAGATATCACTTTTTTTATGTTACTAGGTGACGGGACGAACAAGTTGTGCGTCTGGTGATACACGGTACCCTACCCCTACCCTGCCTATATCTGTTGCTGTACTCAGAGCCATAAATTGCAAAGATTTGAGGAATACTGTCACTGCGCCCGTCACCTGAGACATAAGTTGGGGCTTTTCAAGGCTAGAGTCAAAGTCAAATGCGCACTTATTTTTAATAAAAAAGTGGCAGTACTTCCCTGGACGAACTCTTCCACAAGGAGCTCTACTGCTACGAAGATAGCTACACTAGTACTTTATCTCGAAAGACTCGTAGGTGCCCATTATAATTGCATTATGAAACAAAACTAGAAGTGGCCAACATTTAGGCGCTATTTCGGGATTTAATTACATTCAGAAAATTTGTGTACAATTATACGATTACATTACTCGGGCTTAAAGATAGTACATTGAATAGTCAAGAAAACCATATTTCAAATATAAATGTAATGTATAATGGTAGTAATACATCATGGTATTCAATAATCTTAATATTACAATTATTAAAGCGACTTCTCTTGTCACCCACTGGTAGCTGTAAAGTTACCTGGCTGAGTGAAGAAAAACTATTTTTTTTATTTAATAATAGGGGTTAAAGTATGAAATTGCCGATTTGTACTGAAAATCTAAATTGTTTATTTTTTAAATTTTTAACAAATTTATTTAATCAAAATAGTTGCCATTATTATCTATACATTGCTGCCATCTAATGGGAAGGTTATTAATGCCTTTGCGATAGAACTCCGACGATCTAGACTGCACAAACTGTGTGAAAGCATTTTGTACTGCCTCCTGGGAAGAAAACTTCTTGTCACGTAGATAATTGTCCAAATCACGAAAAAAATGGTAGTCCGTTGGAGCAAGGTCTGGTGAATACGGAGGATGACGAATAGTTTCTAACTGCAGTTCCTGAAGGGTCAAAATGGTTTCTCGTGCTGTGTGAGGTCTCGCGTTGTCGTGGAGCAATAATGGTGAAGATCGATTCATGAGTCGGGGCTGTTTTACTGCTAGTTTTGTCAACATGGTTCGGAGTTCGGCACAATAGACATCTGCCGTTATTGCTTGACCAGATCGGAGAAAACTATAGTGAATAACACCATGCTGAGACCACCAAACAGTTACCATTACCTTTTTATTGGTAAGTTTTGCTTTAGGACACTGTTGTGGCATTTGACCTGGGGTCAGCCATTGCATTTTTCTTTTCCGGTTATCATAAAGAATCCACTTTTCATCACATGTTACAATTCGATCCAATATTCCTTCATTTCTGTACCGGTTCAACAAGGCAACACAAGTTTCAACACGCGTTTCTTTCTGCAGATCAGTCAAATCATGAGGCACCCATTTTTCGTATTTTTTTATTTTATTGATTTGACGCAAGTGAGTCAATATTGTGGGTAAGGTAACGTTAAACCATGCCGCTAATTCCTGGGTAGTTTGACTAGGATCGGCTTCCACTATCTCTCTTAATTCATCGTTATTCACCTGTGTGGGCGGTCTTCCTCGTGGCTCGTTCTTTAAGTCGAAATTTCCATCACGAAAGCGTTTAAACCAAAATCGCACGGTGCGTTCATTAGTAGACCCCTCTCCAAACGCAGCATTGATATTGCGGGCTGTTTCTGCCGCGTTAGTTCCGCGTCGGAACTCGTATTCAAAAATCACTCGAATTTTCGCAGTATCCATCTTTCTTGTCTAAATTGAATAACAAAAACAATTGAAAGTCGATATTCAAATGTTTCAAATTAAAAAAAAAAAAAATCACAGAAACCATTTGAAAAAAGTTTCATTCGAAAACCTCAAACCATGTAGATTCTATGAAAATTCAAAGAACCTATTGCAATAAAACGGCAATTTCATACTTTAACCCCTAATATATTTTACAATGGTTTATTACATACATGCAGCTGTAGCTCTAAGGGTTTATCCGTCCACAGCGATTCGTTCTAACAAATGTTACCTTAGTTTATTTTTACATTTTACATTTTCCCTCTACATATAGATCTTGAATGCACGCAGACAATTCATTTAATAATTTAGGAATTATATAATCTAATTTTTGAGTACCATATACATTATTTGTTTTAGGTAGTAAATATGTTTTGGTTTCTAAGATTCTTAAATTTTTTGGTCCCTGGTATTCACATAATTTATGTACATAATTAAATTCAGTCAAAATTGAAAGTTTGACTTTATCAAAAACACTCATTACTTGACAATAGCTAAATAACCCAACATTATTATATTTATATTTATTTTTAATGCGATTTAAAACAATAGTTTTTTAGATTCTTATTTGTAAGTTATAGATTTCTTAAGAGACGTATTATATGTTAAACCATAACTACTTATACAGATCACAGAATCGGCTAGGGCCATATACATTAATCTTAGAGTTTTGTAAGATACCTTATATTTAAGCACTGAAAATTTTCCTAGAACAGATCTCAATTTTGCATATAAATAGTTTTTGTGTGGTCCCCAGCTAAATCTGTCATCGATCACAACCCCTATATACATACGACTATCTACTGCTTCTAAAGATAAATGTGAGAAATGATTGTCGGCTTGAAAGGTACTTTATTATGTGATGAGCGTATGTGTATAAGTTTTGTTTTTTACGCATTTATCACTAATCCTATCCATATAAATAATTGATTAAAATCATATTCACATATATTCACATTCGTATCAGTCCGGGCTACATTTAAATCTTTATTGACTACTAAAAGACAAGCATCATCAGCGAACTGATATACAGAACCTCTTTTAATGACATTCGACATATCATTCACGTAAAGTAAATATTCTGTCGGCCCAAAAATCGAGCCTTGTGCTATGCTTTGTGCATAGATTTGTCATCCAAAAACAAAGATCGCAACAAACACATAGAAAAACGAAGGCGCTAGTTCGGACCTATTTCCGCTTCTTATGGACGGCCAATAACTTCCGCAAGTTAAGAGTTAATGATTACAATGAAATATTAATTTTTTCACAGGTCTTTTATCTCCCACTGGCGCTGGCAATACCCCCATCGCAGTTCGTGATGCACCATCAGTTCAGCTACCTCTACATGTTCTGGATTCACACTAAGGCTATTAAGAGCCTTGGACCTTTAGAATATATTTTGAACACGCCTAGTCATCATCGAGTGCACCATGGTAAGATAATATGTCTAAATTTATCACACCAACATTTAGTACTACGAAGTAATGTACTCGAAGAAAAGCAAGGTATATGTGTGAATATATTTTTCTCTTTATTTAGTTTGAGACTGAAAAGAGCCGCTAGGCCATGTAATAAAAGGGAGAAGGGTACCATTAAGGTAATTTTCCTGCATCTTCTGGAACGTTCCATATCTTCCATCTCATCTGATCATAATCTGTTCGACTGACTGCAGATTTTGAAGCCAAAAATAAAATAGGAACTTGTTTTGAATTTTGATCAGACGAAAATTTTTGCTTGTTGTGTGCGATATAAGCTATTGGTAGCATATAAAATAAATAAAATTAAAATTAGTGGGTACGGATCTGAACTCGCACCTCTGTGTTTCTCAGAATTTCTGTTTGAAATTTAATTTTAAATTTACTATGAGCTTTTTGGTGAAGGAAAACATTATCATGAAACCTGCACGTCGAAGAAGGTACGCAACCTTCGGAAAACACGTGAGGTCTCCTCCCGCACGGGACCAGCGTGGCGGACTATGGCCTAATCCCGTCCCTGAGCATCTCTCACTGAAGTGGGACGTATGAATGGGTTGAAGATGATAATGATAATTATATGACAATGCCATCTAATCCTTAGGACCGTACCATACGTATTAGTAATGTAGTATAACCATAACGTATTAGTTAACATTGAAAAGTATGGCGACTCTCCAGTATGTTACTTATTTTATCACCTAAGTCGTTTCTATTAACGATAAAAAGACTCAAAGTCTACAGTAAATATCACTAAGACCTTTGTAAATAAACAATCCTATTCTCGATTGTATTCGTAACATAATCGGCAAAGATTTTTAACGCAAAAACAAAAATTTGCAAGATCTTTTTTATTTCTTCACAGCCGTGTAAAAATAATGACATGTATTTATCTCTCATGTAATCGTACATCAAAAGTACTTTTATCATAATAATGTGAAATGAATTATGTATATACGAAATGTATAACTCTCTAATTTTTAGCACAAAGAAGTTAACGACTAATTTCTTTCTCTCTTTTTTCTCTTACTTTAAACGCCTCTCCTGCAAAAATTGGCATTTTACAGATGTGTCCTCATTACAATGAGGGTGCGAATTGTAGCCACTAATTTGTCATATCTGTCATTGTCATACGAGTTGACGTGGGACACCTGCCTACGTCCACTTATTGCTAAGTGCCGACCAGTTTCGATTGTGAAGTTCTGAGAATACCAAAAATTGTTTTCTATCGCACGATGTTGACCCCGTGGTTAATTACGGAAGAAAAAATAATGGAAGTGCGTTAAGTCTCGATTACTATCGGAACCGCTGTCGCCAATACTCACACATTATATATATAATTTAAAGCACGATGAAACCTTGATAATAAGTGATAATCGTAGTTTCAAATTTAAAAAGAAATAACAAATTCTGGACTGTTAATATAATTTAAACTTCACCCTGTTGGCTACCCTTGAAAGCTCAATACCATCAATACCTATTGTTATTGCAAGTTACGACGCTTTGATTTTTATATTGAAATTTCAATCAATGTGCTGCCATCTAGCGGTTAATAGCTGAACGACGACAAATTCGAAATGTTTACTGAGTTCTCCAAACAAGAAGCGACTACTTGTTTGCGATATTTACGCATCTTGTAAAAACATGATTACGATAAACAGAAAATTGAAAATTTATTAAAATTAACTAAAATAAGACTGGATGATATGATGATACGAAACGCCATCATAGTTAATATTACAAGTGCAACTATCATTTTTGGACTCCAAAGTAGCGAAATAAGGCATTTTCTACGATTTTCGAGAGATTGTGCGAGATAATTGATAACGTATAAAACGAAGATAGGAGACTGAGCTAAAGTTTGCGGAATTCCGCGAACTGTTGACACTCGTGGCAAGCAAACTAAGCACTTCTACTGTATTTATTGTTCTGTGCCATTTATCGTGCTATTACTGGGTAAGATAAAGTGGTTCAACAAGTTGATTTAATTTGAGACGTCTTAAATCTCTAGGGCCTGTTATTATTTTCCTTGAAATCTGTGAAAGTTACTTACTGGAGAAAGTTTTAACTGTAACACGGTACATGGAACCCAGTATCACCTAAGGAATTGCCCTAACGAAGTTGTGATTTATATCCCTCCTGAGATGTTAGGATCCAATAGAAAAGGTACGCATTTCGTTTTTTAGTTTTCAAAGTAGATGCTAAATTATTAATGCTTTTACTTTACATCCTTTGTCTACAGTATCTACGCCCTTACCTACGCCTTATTTGTAATGGAGAATAATGTCTGATCGTAAAGTCATCGAAATACTTTCTTTTTACAAAATTCATCAGTCAACCCTTTTTTATTTTTTTATTTATTGTACAGATAAAATAAATCGATGTCCAAATCACCTTAGAAGACAAACTTATTATGTCGGCAAAACTTGGAAATACAACGTTAATATTATTTGTTACGCACCCTTTCTCCGAATCCTGAAATTCCTTGTAAGGGAATCTAGAGCTCTTTGGTACTTAAAAGTTTCCAAAAGAACTCAGATTATTTGAAAATATTCAGTCCCTTCCTTGATTTTCAAATCAAGGAAGGGACTGAATATTTAAAGTACAGTATAGGAAATTTAAGCTTTGTTTTCTTAAGGATGTTATTTTAACTCGTTATAGTATATCAGTCACTCATGTGATGAAAAAATTGTCAATAAAAATACTTTACATAGCCACCTCGGTGTGAATAGACGTAACTTACGATATTAACGGAAAATATTATTTATTTTAAATTATTCAAGCCATCACGCGATGTAAATAATTCATTTTCGTTATTGTCAGTTATATCAATGAGTATCGTAATGGATGATTATTGTATTCATATTAAATTTATAGAAGTACGACAATATTTCCTATTAACGCTGAAATTTTAAGCATCCTTTTAAGGCGATAATATGTGTAAAAGTTTAAAAACACAATGATGTTTATATTATGTTTATTCAATACACAAATGATCATGAATTATTTTCAGTAAGTGTAACCACCATTCAAAACAAAACAATAAATTAATTTCAAATCTGCCTTTCTCTACACACTCTAATACCGTAATTCTATTACGCGGCGAAATGTAATTTTCACTTCCAAAAACAAAAACACTTTGCAAAGTGGAGGAAGCTTCAATGGAATGAAAGGTTCATTTACAAAATAAAATAATTTATTCAAATTCTCTCAGTATCTTTTTTTGGTTTGTGAATTTTGAGCTTTCTTCTAAAAATATTTTTCACGTCAAAATATAAGTACTGAGTACAGTACATCTCACTTAGGTGTGCTGGAGATTTAAATTCATCTTTAAAAACGTACAGTAAGATGGTTCATGGAAAGTTCAGCGGGCCGGTTGACTACATAATAATAATAATGCTTGGGACTTGAGAAATATACAATCTGCATCTACCGTGTAACATAATACAGGTCCATTTCTCACAGGAAAATTAACTACTTCGAAGGGTTTCAGGTCTTCTTTACAATCAACCTAGTTTAACTTCTATTCTCCATTCTGAGGTTTTTTTTTAACAAAACGCATGGACGTAAAACATGACTTTGTAAAACCTCTTCATACGTCAAGACAAAACCTGAAATTAACCCTTTATGTATTTAATACTGTAAATATTTTTTTTTATATAATACCAAGTAACGGGACAAACAAGTCGTGCACCTGATGATAAGCGACACGCCTATCCATACAAGTTGCAGTGCCACTCTGAGCTTTAAATCGCAAAGGTCTTTGGGGCACTGCCACTGCGCCCGTCACCCTGAGACATAAGTTGAAAAAGTGCCTGTAATTTCACCAGCACCTTTACCCTTCAAAACCGGAAGTACTCGTAGTACTTCCCTGGACGAGCTCTTTCACGAGCTCTTGCCCAGATGTACCAACGATTTCATATAAAATAAATATATATGGCAAATCTGAAACGTTAAGCAATTGTTAAACGTTACAAAACAATTACCGAAGGTTGAACTCGCCTCTGTGTTTTAAATATTTTCTTTATTTCAATTTTGTATAGTGAATTTGAGATGAAAAATTGAAAAGTCTCATAATAAAATTAGCAGCGAATCAAATTACGAATAACTGGCATTTTCAAAGAGGCATGTTAATGCAAAGTGCTTTTTTTTAAATTGAGAGCTTTCTTTTAACTTAATTTGTGCTTGACAAGTTTGTTTCGTGCTTTGCCTTAAAAAAGTTATTTGAATTGTTAAATCGTCGCGTTTGAAGAAAACAAAATGCTATTAGAATAATTCGCAAGGGTTTTGAACTCCAGTAATTCATACAAAAAAGTGACAATTAATATGTTCACTTCTTCATAAATCAGGCATATATTTTTCACGATTTTGAAGGATTTTGGTGCTGGTAAAACTACAGTCACATGGAAATTGTGATCTTTATATCTCATGATGACGGGTGCAGTAGTATTGCCCCTCTGATCTTTGCGGTTTAAAGCACTCAGCGGCACTGCAACTGTTATGGACAGACAACATTATATTTCGATTACGATGGCGTAGATATAGACATAGATATATTCTTTATTGGTAAAATTAACATTTACAAGTCATAAAAAGTTACAAATCATATTCTTATTATTTTCTTATATTACTATTGTAGTTACATTCAAAATTATAATTAAATCTTATATAACCAATGTGATAAGTTATATATTGATGGCTTAACGGGCCAGCGCTTAAATCTACATTTACATAAGTTTTCCGAAGCGGAATCAACAATTTCAAGAGGCAGCCGGGTATATACTGTCGAGCCCAATAATTTGCCCGATTTGGACAGAATATGCTGTACGGGTGCAACCCTGTGTTTATTACGTAGCTCATGGTTATATCCTTGATATTTGTTATTCTGCTAAAATATAGTTGCAATGGCAGATGAGTCTCATTAGGCCGCCAGTGCAACGGTAGTGATGGCATTCATTTATTCATTCAATCACTAACGACAAGCAACACGCTTGTCCATTAGCAGTGCTAATGCCACTCAGAGCAATTAATCGGAAAGGACTGAGTGACACTACCAGTGCGGCCGTCACTCTGAGATGTAAGTTGACAAATCCTATGTCCCCAGCACTAAAACTGGATTACACTAATGCTCACATTACTGCATGGCTGCAAAAATAATTAAGGTGGCAGTTCCTGGACGAACTCTTTCATAATGTGCTCTACTACTACTAAAACTTGTTCGGTTCGTCCCGTCACTTTATATCATATCTAGAGAAAAAAACAATGTCAAAATAAAATTATTGGCGTATTTTCACACTGGCCAGTTTGAACAGACATTTTATAAGTAAACATTGAAAAAACCAAATCGATCTCTATTTATGCTTTCTTTTCAAATTCTTTCGTCCATGTTGGAATATTGGCAGGTTTTATTGAATTGCCATATTTCATTGACATGTGGCGTGAGTGACTGGCGCTTACCAAATTTTGCGCCATATAATTCCGAATGAATAAAGGAGTATCCACATATATCCAAGCCGTGCACGGGACGTGGACGGGGCGTGCTAGCTTGTATGAACGGCGTGTACGTCCCGGTCCCGGTCCGGACACGGACATGTGTGAACGAGTTCATACAAAATATACACGATATTCTTTGAGCCCCTGACGGAGCACGGCCTGTCCACGTCCCGGCCACGGCCCGGATATGTGTGGATAGATCTTTAATCTTAAAAAAGGTACCGCCAATAAGTCAAAAGTAGAAGATTGTTGCGAACTAGCTTTCGATATATAAACGTAAATAAAAGTCGTTCATAGAACTTGGACTTTATTTTATGTATTCGATGATCTCACAGAACAATAAATGCAGTAGAATTGGTTAGTTCGCTTAGCACGCGTGCCAACAGTAGGCCTAGTTAGGCCTACTTGAGCTCAGTTCGCCATTTTCGGTTTGTAATTCTTTCGCGCAAATTCTCTAAGATCGTAGAAAAATACCTTATTATCTGTTTATGAAAGCTAAAATGATGAATTTTCCACGCTAGTAGCGAACAAAAGTTTACCGAAAAAATGCTTCATGAGTGTTTTGTTAATTTTAAACTTAATTGAACGAGATAAATTCATTCATTGATTATTCAATGTTTGCGTTAAAGAAGACATCTGTGGTCAAGAAGATACTACTTTCTATTCGTTCAGATATTAGTCGTTCGTCGTAGTCCAACTACTGCCCGCAAGATGGCAACATGTTAAATAAAATTTCAATATACAATCAAAACTTCGTAACTTGCAAAGCAGGTATTGAACTTTCAACGATATAGAAACTGGGTCAATTTTAAATTATATTAACAGTCTAGAAGGTTTATTTCGTTTTAAATTAGAAACTACGACCAATCATTATCAAGATTTCATAGTGTTTATCATTTGTTCGTGTGGGTTTTGGCGACAGCGGAATCGATACAATCGGGTAGTCTCGATATCAGATGGGTTTCTGAATGAGATAAACCTGATTCCTCATCATCATATCATGCGTAGAATGGTATCATAACATAATTTGATGGCACCTAATAGTGAAGCAAGGTAATTGTAAAGAGAAAATCCTGAAAATTTCGCCTTTCAAAATATTTGTTTACTCGACTTCTAAATAGCTATTCTTCGAGTTTAAATTATTGATTAAACCTATCGAAAAAGTTCCCGTTCATCGTGATATTAAACTGAGTATTTTCATTTCAGGAAGTAACAAATACTGCTTAGACGTAAATTACGGTGGTGTCTTAATTATCTGGGACCGCATATTTGGGACTTTCAGACCCGAGACAGACAAGGTGGAGATCGTCTACGGTCTCATCTACAATAATCCATCGTTCAATCCTCTCGAGTTACAAGTAAGTAACAGTACACTAAGCACAGTAAAAGGTTAATTTTATTTCTACTCTAATGCAAGTGCAGACAAAAACAAACGAAGATGATGATGGGCGTCCTTACGCCCTTGCGCGATCCCAGTACGTCGTAACGTTGGACGACTTCCGCGTCTAACCTGTTCCCGTACCACTACTATCTGTCATAACTGTATCATGGACATTTAATATATCATTGAACGAATATCATGTCTAGCTGTTTCCAGTAGATCGTGACGACAATTTATCGGTTCACGGCAGCCGCCTTGTCATGCCGGCACGACAGAATCGTTTGAAGTTGCGATTATTTGTCACATTTTTATCGTGACGTTTTATTTGTCGTCTGACGACAATCGTTCTGGCTCTTTCCTGTTACTGACTGTTAATCGTATTGTACTATATGTGAACAACTTCATTTAAATATACATGTCACGACACTCTAAACTGCACGGCTATTTGTCGTCACGACATAATGGGAACGCGCCCTAACGCTACAAAGTATACTTGTATTATAATAAGACAAGTGGTGTGCGCGCCCGCTGCTCACTATACAGGGTTATTTGTAAAATACTAACAACCTCGCAGGACTATATTACTAATACCATAAATAACAACATTTGTTCCATGACTTTTAATAATTCATAAAATTTTACTTTCATACAAAAATAAATATATTTAAATAGATCGCTCTAAACGATAATTACTTGGGAGACACGGTGGACTCTTGCACGTTTGAACTTACCTTACTACCAAATGCAGATTTAAAACGTGTAGGATAGTACAAGAAAATCTTAAAAATGTATTGATTCTTCAGCCGAGTGTCGACCAATCAACAGCCCTTGAGGATGCCTCGTGGAGAGGCGAAACACGTGTCGGGTATATTTGGTGGTGGTGTTTGTGACTGCAGTTGCGTTTGTTTTATTTATTTTATTAATTTTATGCGGAGGGAGGGTGGGAAAATTTACTGCATGAAAAAATATTCAACACAAGCTCAACTTAAATAAATTTTGCACGATTTAACCTTCACTAGGTTTGCAGAGTAGCAAATTACTTCCATTTTAATATTAACATGGACTTCCGCGAAGTAACGCCTGTATCTATTAATTAAATTTATTATCTTTTGTGAAAAGTTACGGAACAAAAGTTGTTGTTAATGATGTAAGTAATATAGTCCTGCGAGGTTGTTAGCATTTCAAAAATAACTCTGTATAACATAGCCATTTGCACAGTCTCGCGGTGCACTCGAGTTGCATAGCGCAGGTTCCACACGCCATTGATTATATTTTAGAATTGAAGCGTCAAGCGTTTTCCTATGTCAAATTTTACAAATGTTGTGTTATTTATATGTATGCAAACTCGTATTTCATTTCAATTTCATGATGATAGTCCTATAATCGAAATACCAATCTGCGATGCTGGTATACAATATCGATATGTATGTGCTGTATTTGATAAAGGTTATTTCAATATAGCACGAGAATACTGTGACGGACCTGTAGGTACGACTAAAATAAGATTGATGCGCCGAACAGGCGGGAGTTGGAGTACTTGCTTTATTATACTATGATATAATTGTGTTATTCATTGTTGTAATGTGTGATGACCGCTTTATTATTATTTATTTTTAGGTATTCTACAATGGTTATGTGATGGAAAAGTTTAGAAGACTTGAAGGTTGGGAGAATAAACTGAAGGCCATTTTCTGGGGACCGAGCTGGGAGCCTGGACAATGCCGCACTGGAGACGAACATTTAAAAGTTGATGTAAGGATTTTCTTATATTAATTAATGTAGGATAAGTAAGGGAGATATTATATTCTTCAGAAATCTGACTCGTGCCGAGACAAGGCTCCTGGAGGGATACTTATGCATACATAATTCTAATTTTATGGATAACACTAGAGTTATCTTGAGAGAGAAAGAGAGAGAGAGAGAGTTTAAACAATAGAATAATAATGTTTTTTATAGGAAATGACTCTATTTTGCCGGATTTAAATTGCGTATATTACGACTTGCCATGGCCTGTGGTTTCACGGTCCGCGCCGCGCAAGCTCGTGCCAACTCGCTCGGACTCGCACGCACAGACCTGTGGCGCCAGCCAGCACGCCGTCCGTACAAATTGGCGCCGCGCAACGTGGCCCGTAAAAACACAGGCCGTGGGAAGCAGCCTTTACAAGCTACACGTCTTCGTCGTGTCATTTTAATGAAAATGTTTTTCTACACAAGTGATTCCATTTGATTTGAATAAATTATGCTTGGAATTAAAGTAATTTTATAATGAATGTAATTAATCATTTTAAGTTATGGTACATTTCTTTAAGACTCATTGTCTAATTCTACGACTGCTAATAAATGTTTGTTGTAATTCAGAAAGCATTATTATCTTTTCTAACATAATTCGCACTTTAATCTGATCGCCCGTAATTCTACTTATCTGTAATGGGCGATCTTTTGCTTGTACTTGTGCCTGTTTTTATTATAAATATGTACTAAACTTTAACGACATGAGGATAAACCTTTTTTAAAAATGTCTTAACAACCTTTTATACAATTTTTAACTCTCGACGCAAAAAAGGGGAGTTACAATTTTGAAGCCTTTAATGTCTGTGTATCTGTATGTCTATCTGTGGCATCATAGCTCCCAAATGGATGGACTGATTTCAAAGTGATTCTTCTTTATTCGAAAGCCGTGGTTTGACCTACCGCTTCTTAAGAATAGGCCGTGGGTTCGAATCCGGGCTCGCACCTCTGAGTTTCTCGAAATTTATTTTTAATTTGATATTTACCATAAGCTTTTCGGTGAATGGAAACATGGTGATCAGGCCTTCTCGTTGTAAAAGGTTCACAATTCTCGGAAAACGTGTGAAGTCCACAACCCGCATTGGGCCAGAGTGGCGAACTATGGCCTAAACCCTCTCCTGAAAAGACATCCGTGCGCAGCAGCAGAACATATAAATGGGTATTAAGATAATAAAGTTCAGAACCCTAATTAATTTTGGTAAATGATAGAAGTGCACCCTTCCGTTTGATTTTTTATTTTAGACTGGTTCACAAATGCATTCTTACAAATATTTAACTAGATATTGTGCGTGTGTGTGAGTGACATGTTGTACCTACATGTATGTATACATCAAGTCAAATTACTATTACTCAGTTTAGTTATTTATGTAGGTACCTATACGAATATTTGAATAAACACACAAAACCCAACAATGGGTTGATGAGGATGTAGGTAATAAATTTATCTCCAGACTAAAATATCAGTTTATTTCTTTACATTACAATAAAGTAACGCAATCAGAAAAGATTTATAATACCAGACTATGTATAAATGTACCATAACGCCGTAATTTTAGTAGCAGTAGAGCTCCTTATTAACTATTTCTGCCGTCAAGCAGTAAATGTGAGCATTGATGCGTTCCGGTTTCGAAGGGTAAGGGTCCTGGTAAAATTACAGGCACATGGAACTTGTCAACTTATGTTTCAGGGTGACGAGCGTAGTGGTAGTGCCTCTAAGATCTTTGAAATTTAAAGCTCTGAGTGGCACTGCGACTGTTATAGTTAGGCGTGTCGCTTCCCACCAGGCGCACGACTAGTTCATCCTGCCACTTGGTATTATAAACAAAAAAAAAAAAATAAAGCACACAAAGAGATAATAAAGACCGATAAAGTATAAATTTTATTATTGCCTTTTGTAACAGTAGGTATAGGAAAACCATCGATGAGGAAAACATAGTGGGACCCACATTTCTAACAACCCAATACACGTTAACCTGAGAACAAGTCAACTGTATATATTTTAAGATTTTCGTGGTTATTTACTTCTAATTAGCTAGAAAAATTATAAAATAAAAATACAGTGATCTTCTTGTCGTATTGATGGAACACACTGTAATGCTTGCCATCATGGTGAAAGGATTTGCCAATCAGCATAAGAGACTCGCCGATTGTTGCCCAGGATATAGGCAATGGTACCTATGTCGTGCGGAGAAGCTCTTTCCGTGTGCACCCCTGGTATATACTTAAAGAAAAAAAAAAAACTGGTATAGTAATTTCACATAAAAAATAATTGAATATCTATTCAATAAAAATTTAAATACAATGAATAGCGACGTCTCTAGCCAGGGCTGGTAGCTGTAAAGGTATCTGATTGGGTGACGAAATACTTAAGATTTCTCATAGATGGCGCTATGGCTAAAAAGTCGTTGCTTTTTAAGAAAGACAAAGACACGACAATAAACACAGAAAAATTCGTGAGGTCCGCTGGTTCGTTCCGTGGCTTAGTTGGTATAGCGTCTGGCACGGTATGCTGGAAGACGTTCGGTTCGAATCCGGCTGGATCGAGGGAATTTTTTCTGAGTGTTCGATCTTTGTATTAATAATTATTAATAAAAAAACAAATTTTAACTGCCATTTACAGTCACAAATGCTTTTGTTTCTTCACATACACTCGGGTTGAGTTTTCTAAGCTTATACTTAACGGTATCTGTTTGTAATCGAAGCTTTAAACATATCGTTAGCTAAATAATCAACGTCGATACCTGTTAGTTCTTCTTCTGAGTACTGGATTTCCACTTCACAAGTTCCAGGAACTTATCGATTGAACTTTCCAACCCATTATTGAGTTTACGCTATTGAAAATTCGCGAACATAACTTTGCTATTAGAATAGTTTGCTTTAGAATAAGTTTGCGACAGTTTTACCTTAACCCACAAAAGTTATACGTGAGTTTGTAACGGTGGGTAATTTTTCAAAGTAAAATATTAAAATCATTGAAATGTTTGTAACTTTTTAGGGCCCCACGTCCAATAATTTTCTTGAAACCACTGATCATTGTCTTTCTATTGAATTGCAATTACGTTGGTATTTAAATTTATATTGAATTGATATTCAATAATTTTATGTGAAATTACTCCACCAGTTTGTTATAATTATTAATACAAAGATCGAACACTTAGAAAAAATCCTTCGAACAAGCACATAAAGAAATTCGTTGAGGTCTATTATTTCGTTCCGTGGCTTAGTTGGTATAGCGTCTGACACGGTTTGCTAGAAGACGTCGGTTCGAAACCGGCCGGGTCGAAGGAACTTTTTCTATGTGTTTTTTGATATTTGTATTAATAATTATAACAACTTGTGTGGTAATTTCACAAAAAATAATTGAATACAAATTTAATTACAATTAATAGCGACATTTCTAACCAGGGCTGGTAGCTGTAAAGTTACCTAAGTGGGTGAAGAAATACTTTGATAGATTTGTCATAGATGGCGCTACGGCTAAAAGTCATTTAAAACCAAATACAAAGATCCGACAGACAAGCACATAGAAAAATTGGTTGACATCCGCTAGTTCGTTCCGTGGCTTAGTTGGCATAGCGTCAAGCACGATTTGGTAGAAGACGTCGGTTCGAATACGATGATATTTGTTATTCTGCTAAAATCTACTTGTAATGAGAGTTGAGTGTCAATAGACCATCGTCAGTGGGATGGCAGTGACGGCATTCATTCATGTCTTAATTTTTATCTCGTTTAATGAGCAATTTAATCTTCAAATTAAATGTGTTTTTTATATCAAATAATAAGTAGACTACATCATCGATGTATCAAAAAATGCAATGGCAGTTGAATAGTGGCTAGCCATTGACAAGTCCCTACTCTAAAAGTCTGTACTACCTCAAATGCCTTTGGTTGATTCCGCATAAACGCATTTCCGCACTGAAAGTGTTGAATCAATCGCTTTGGAAAAAAATATATAGTACAATTGAGGATGTACACTGATTACTATATGGTGTGAAAACACGATTCGTAAAAATTTTCACGATAGAGAAAAAACACAAACTTACCTCGAAATTTTACAAGAAAACCGCTATATTCAATAGTTACTGTACATACACCATTTTTTTTTATTTTAACTGAACTAAATGGTACACGTAAACTATACGATATGCATTTTTCAAATGACTTTAATTTCTTTGAAAAAAAAATAATTCTGAAATATAGCCAGTGTCCCTACCGCTCGACCCTAGCGAAATGAACCGTAATTAGCACGGGAAAATTTTTGAATCCGAGTTGAGGTAGACTCTTAACTTTTAGCAGAATACCAAACATACAAAATCCAGCCATTGACACTATCGACACACAACTGAGATGACTTAAAATTAACGGACTTGGGGCCTGATATTATGATGAGGAGTTAATAAAATTTAGTAGCAGTAGAGCTCCTTGTGAAAGAGTTCGTCCAGGTAAGTACTGCCACCTTACTTATTTCTGCCGCCAAACAGTAATGTCAGCATTACTGTGTTCCGGTTTTGAAAGGTAAGGGTGCTGGTGAAATTACAGGCACATGTCATTGTCGACTTATGTCTCAAAATGACGGGCCCAGTGGCAGTACCCCTCAGATCTTTGCGATTTAAATGTATGAGTGGCAGTGCAACTGTTATGGATAGGCATGTAACTTATCATCAGGCGCACGATTTGTTCGTCCCATCACTTGATATTATAAAAAAAAATGCACTCAAAAAATCAAAACCAATATGTTCTCAAAACGGCATTCGATTCACCAAAATGACATCTATTTCTTTTTGCTCCAGGTGGACCAAACTCGGGAAATCTACGACGTTCGTCTTCCCGCTTGGTGCAATACATATTTGGTGGTTCACTATGCTATAGTTCTCTATGGTTTCTTCGAACTATCTGCTAAATATTTGGTAAGTAAAACTGAAGTGATTAACTAATACTTTAAATTTAACTTCGTAACCATTGACGTAGGTCAATGTTCGTAATAATACAACTAGTTTTAGTTGTATCGCAAAACTTTTATCGGTAATCAATTGTAACTAATTGTGACTTTCAAATTTATGATAGTTTGTTATTAGGGCGATAGTTATCACGTATCACAGTCAAGTTAGCTATGAAAATTATAACCTGAATAGAGGAATAGGTACGAAAAATATGAAATAGAACATTTTTTGTTATCGTAATTGAACTTCAACATTTTTCAACTGGCCCTAGAAACCAGTATTAACTATTTCAGCCCTTTTTTTATGAAAACTTAGAAAAATTAAATATTAATAAAGTAGTTATTATAGTTCGTTTCACATGGCATGGGTACGGTGACCTTTGAGATTTGAAGTTTCGAGAAATGTAGTGATGTATAATCGAATGGAAAAAAATCGATTTAAATATCTTTAACGAACTAAAACGAAGAGAGAATCGACTTAGAGACTATAGTTTAAGAACAATTAATAAACAAAATATTAAGTATACAATTATTATGTTATTAAATTACTATAATCTCAGTACAGAGTACTAAAAAAGCCGACCTCAAAAGTACGCCCAATTACATCTATTTGCCAAGTTTTTTTGACATCGGTTACCGGAAAGTGCGTAAACCCGGATTCATCCCCTAGTTCGCCACTATACGGAACTTGACACAGGAAATAATAATAATTGGTTCTCACTACTCAAAGTATATTGAGAGAAAAACGCCTTGAATAAGAGAATAGCAAACTCAACTATTAAAATAATTGCTCCTTGTAATAAAATTTAGGCGCTATTATATAAAATATATATAAAAATGAATCTTCATGCGTGAACAGCCACACTTAGAGGTATATAATTTTCTTCAAAATTAAATGAGGCCACTATGGAGGTACCCTCTTTCCAACAAAAAAGTATCATGAAAATCGGTGCACAAATACCGGAGTTATCGCGTAACATACATACAAAAAAACATACAGTCGAATCGAAAACCTCCTCCTTTTTTGAAGTCAGTTAAAAAGACTACACAACAAATTAAAAAATCAACAATAACCAAAAAAAAGTCAACGAAAAAGCATAAAACCAACAGCAACGAAACGAAATCTGTACAATTACCCCAAAAACGTCACACAAAGCTCAAAACAACGGAAACCGTCAAGCATACAAGGTGAATCAGATACGCATCAAGTAGTTAGGGTAGTTTATTTTCAAATTTATCGTTTCAATTTCTTTTTTTTTATGTAGTGTAATTTTTATTTAAAATTACTATTGAAACAAATATTGTTTGATTTTGATTTAATATAACAAAGAAGGGTGGCGACATCCCGTGCATTTTGTGACCCAGCGTTTTTGACGATGTGCATTAAGGAGACCTATACTTGTGATTCATTATCAAAGCATCAAAAAAGCTAATTGAGTACAGCCTGTAGAAGCCGGAGTTATAAAGTGGATATAGGTTACGTTTATAACATTGTCCTGTATTTCGCTTCAGCTCTTTGTTCGTAGTAGCAAAAAAACAACAAGTTTTCATAGGAAATGAAACTATTTTTCCGGATTTAAATCGCGTATATTTGTTTTTTCAAACAAACCGACGTTTCGGGCCCTTTACAGGTCACGGTTGACTCAACCGTGAACATGACCCAACATATATACGCGATATAAATCCGGAAAAATAGTTTCATTTCCTATGTGTAACAATCGCGAAAACCTAAGAACAAGTTTTCAGTTTGTTCCCAAAAATAATAAAGAACTTTCCTAATATTCCCAAATTTGCCAAACTGTGCCACATTTGATATGACTTATCATGTTCTGCAGCTATGAAAATGAATAAAAATTAAATGTGCCCAAATAGCAGAAAACTGCCACAAATGGTCACACTGTTCTCAATATCAATGTGACATTGATATTGGCAAGAGGTCTCTTGTCAAAACGTTCCTTTGCAACTTAATAATAATGTCTAAATGTTTTTGTCACAATGTATTTTATTCTTTGCTTTATGTCATTACTATAGATCATTATTTCATTACGTATTTCATAGCTTTAATGTTTTATGTGTGTACTATAAAATAACCAATACTTCAGGTAGGTAAACATTCAATCATGCTTAAAATGAAACGTGCATACAAAAACGCTGCCAAATCTATGATCGAACTGAATCAGTTGCGTTTTATTCCTGCATCTATTCTAAAATACAATATTTTACATTTTTTTTTATTCCCAACTTCTAAAAATATACAAAAATATATTGATAACTAGGCATAAAATAAAACGCAAAATTATACAGGCAAAGTCCATGCACTCTGTCCATGCAGTCTTCTTTACTATTTCTTTTTGTAACCTGATTAATTAAAAATATTATGCATGCAACGTAAAAATTTGAAATGTCACAGTACCCGTCCTATGTGAAATGGACTATAATAATTATTTGATTCAATAGCATGCACACACTCAACATAGCTCCGTACTAGGAAAACCCTGTGTTACGGGTGCCGTGGACACACACTTAGACAGCCACAAATTACACCCAAACTCACAAGAGAAATAAATGTAGGCTATACAAATATTTCTCCCGGCCCAGGAATCGAACCTTGGACCTTTGCGTGGCAGTCCGGCATGGTAACCGTTCGGTCACAGAGGCAGTTAAAGTGATATTTTAACTATTATGAAAATCATACGTTTTTTGTGAAAATACTCCACTAAATTGTTATTATTATTGATACAAAGATCGAACAAATATAAAGAACAATTCCTTCGACTTCGCTCAAATCAACGTCGGGCTACCACTCTTACCAACTGAGTAGTCGAGTTAACAGACCTTACGAACTTCTATGTGCTTGTTGCAAATCATTATGTTGGGTTCATACGTAATAGTAAATCATCATCATCGTAACTATAAATCCATGTTTCGTCACCTGTTACTATGTCCCACACCAAACTTCACGCCCCTTCGTGGAATCTGGTAAGCTTGGCATTTGTTTGTTTTATTTGACTCATGCCTATGCCTAAAGATGCCCGAATCTCGTGGTATGTCACATGCCTGTCTGTTTTGATCATATGGCGCACAGCATTGATGTCTTTGCTGTTCACAACAGTGGACGGACATCACGAAATTCTGCAAACCAGCTATAAACATTCGTCTTGCATGGTGCTTCATCGCCAAAAGCAGTTTGAAGCCGAGCGAAGCTTCGCTGAGCTGTTAAATTACACTTAACGTCTTAGAAAATCATACTATGAACATTTTCACGAGCTAAATCCACGGTGATGTAGACAAGTAATTTCTAAAATGACGCCACATTGTAAAAACAAGTGACAGTCAGGTGAAACAAACAGCATTCTACAGCCAAAGAGTTCAATTTTCAAATGTTGTAATTATTTTTTAAACATTGTTTATGTTAGTGGCCAGTTCCGGAAACTTACAGTGCGCCCTATGTATATAGTATGTAAAGCCACTATATAGTATTCCTGTTCGTTCGTTATTAAAACTCACAGGGGCTACACACCCTTGTAAGTACTACTTTACCATACATGAGTTATTAACACTGTAGAGTACGTCCGGGCGACCAATCCTCTTAGCGAAACTTCGGGGCAAGACGAATTGCTTCCGATTCGTCTCAATAATTCTCTAGTTTACCTCACCGCAGACACCTAGAAAAACGAGTGAAGAATCTTATCTATATAGATATATAGAGAAAATTTGTCTCGGCAACAAATTCGTGGTTTTAATGTGTCCATGTCGATAAAACAGCTCTGCTCCCTGCCGATTATACCTAAGACACAAGTAAACAATTTTACTTAGTTTAGGCATCACTGCGATCCTTCATTAAAGTTATGTAAACATATAATAATTTCACTGTTTGCGATAGACTGTCACATATGTATACGTAAATAAAAGGTTATTTAATAAGATTCATGTATTTAGGTTAAATGTTAATACAAAATAATTTTATCTTTATGTTTAATTAAGAAATAAATAAAAAATAAATAAAATTTGATTGATAAATTACAATTTTGGTTAGTTGAAAGATTAGCGTACAAATGTAACTGATATTAAGAGTACACAATTTTTATTAAGCCCTTGAGATAGTTACCAAACTATTATTATAATAGAGTTTACTTTTCAACACAAAGGACAATAGCAAACTCCCATACAAATTTGTGTTGACATAATTTGTATACGTCTGTTTATGAAAAATATTTGAAATTATAGAGTTGAAATTCCTGAACCAATTTTGTTTTGGGTTTACTATTCTGAGAAGTCAGGAATTAAAGATATTCCAGTTTGAAGTTTTTGAGGTTATGTGTTACGTAATTGAATAAAATATATTCGATGTACTATCATATCAAAATAAGCTACAGAAGCATTGACTTACAAATAAATGGACGACGGGTCTAATACAAAAACCACGAAAAAAATGTCCCAAGTCAACCTATTCGAAATTTAAATTGTTATATCATCGCAGTATCGCGCTGTCCGTAGAACAAATGAAGACTAAAGCGGAGTGTCGCGCTCTGTATACGATTTTAGCGCCTTACAAGTGCGGACACTTTTTAGCGCGGACCCGACGTCCATATAATTGTAAGTCAATGTACAGAAGCCTTAAACAGAGTAAATACAAGCTGAATAGGGTCGTGAGTTTGTGACGTGACGAAAGTTCAGAGGAAATTATTTTCTAATGGTATGGATCAAGGGCTTGAAGTTAAGCCATAGCAAAAAAACTGAGTTTATTACATTACATACCACAGACTATTGCTGGTAACTCGGACACAAATTATTTTTAGTAAAACATGCCATCTCTCCTTGATTTGGGAACTTTTTTGTCAGTTTTACCATTTTATCGCGTGGCGTTTGGGAGAAGAAATTCTCGCCTTTTTTGTACTATTTTTTGTAATGAAGTAGTTAAACTTTTATTAGCTTATTACAAATAGATCGAATCAGAACATTTGTTATTACGTGAACTAAATGTGATTATGATATCCATACGTACGTACTGAAGTTCCTTTTTTGGCCGCAAGGTAGATATCAGTCCGGTTATATATTAATTAGTCATTAGAATTTCTTTTAAATATGATTTTATTTCCTAGGACATAATATTATATAAATATTAATATAATTATAGATACCCACGATCATCTTACTAATTCACATTACTAATCTATTAATCAATCTAATTTCTCCCATTAAATTTAATGTTGGTGGCGCTGCTATATTAGAGGATATTAATAAAAATCACCATATTCTTATTGAAGGTATAAAATTTATTATACCCTTATTGATAAACAATCTTCGTCTGTGCAATCGTTCATAATTAATATTAGCTAAACAAAATATCCCAGAAGAACATAATCCATGCCCAATTATTAATAAATATGAACCTATAAACCCTCAATAATTTAAAGTTATAATTCCGCCAATTACTAATCTTATATGCGCAACTGAAGAATAAGCAATTAAAGATTTCGCTATTGCAATTTAAAAAACCTAATGAATTTATTTCATTCAAACATTTGAAGACGCTAATGAATTCTTTTAATTATGATTTTGTTATTGTTCTTTATTACTGGAACCAAAGAACCATGAAAGAATTAACGTACCACAGTCATGATGAAGTAAAACAAATGCTCATCTAAAGAATAATAAATACCAAAGGCAATTTATAGCCCGTAGATAATTCTTGTGTAAAATCGCATATAGCAGCTAAACCTTATTAATTGAAATAACAAGGCTTAGTAGAGGTTGGGTTCATTTCGAGGAAATAACGTTATTACACACGTACGTTATAGATACACCTCCGCTCAAAAACTCTGTTTTAAATCGTTGTTTAGACTAAACCTCGGGTGCAATTTCCTAAATTTTGTGTAACCTTTCCCTCTAAGTTAAGATACTATGTAATTTAAAAAGCAAATAATCCTTATAGACAAGGCAAGATAAAAATATAGGATGTCTTTTTCCACATTTGGTCGGACTTAAAAGTCTTCGAATGTATTATTCGAAATGTTATTTGAGAATATACAACAATGTGTCCAATTTTACATTATTTAAAGTAATTTTCATGAGGCGCCCTGAATATAAAGAAACTTTTTTCTTAGTTTCTCCCATATTCATTTCACTATTATTAATTCGACGGCAATGTAGTCCTCCTTATCGATTTGTATAACAGCGACCCTTTACGATTATTTCCTAGCCTGTACCCTAATATGACTCGCCATACCGAATAACTCCACCACCGACAACCCATCGCCACGGGCCTATTAAACGCTCAGATCCGGAATAAATAGCTAGGGTATTATGCACGTGAGTTTTACTATAGTGAATAAGCAATTGCGCATGTACAAATCCACTCTCACGTCCCTTCCTCTGCGGTCCAATGGACTGTGAACACAGTACGATCGGCAAAGGTCGTAAACCACTACATGGATCCTGGTAGATCCTCACGATGTTTCGCATTACCCAGCTGCATCATGTGATCATGATAGCGAATGATCGCCTGCCACAATCAAGCAGACTTAGTGTATTGGTGATCGCCCGATTTCCCTTAGTCGCCTTGTACGACACCCGCGGGAAGTTTAGTATAATATAGAATTTAGTTCCACTGCTGGGCACAGGCCTCCTCTAAGGAGTAGGTTAACCACGCTACCCGATACGGGTTGGGGACTTCACACGTTTCAGTGCACATAGCAACGCACGCCTGGCACAGCTAGTTTTAAATAAATTATATCAAAAAAGTGTTACTTCCATAAAATCCATTAACATTGACGTCAAACAAAATTTTATTAATTAACTAATCATTAAAATTGCATTTAATTTGCTAATTGAAAATTTCCGCCGTCGTCGGTATTAATTATTCGTAACAAACGGTGCAATTTAAATTACGATCAAACGGCTTAAGTTGTGCTTACCAATACATTTTCAGTAAATAACCATTATTGAATACAAACCAATCTTTAATTGCACCCAGCAATACAACTACAATATTTTGTTAGCGTAATTAGTAATTTTTGTTTCTTCTTTATTGTTATTGTTTTTTATTTGTTTAGTTTGTTAGTACTAATTTATTTGCCTAGATGGTGAATGTCGCCGGTGTGCGGTCAAACCAAAATATAGTTTTTGTTACACTGCTAGAATGCTCGCGCATGCTCGAGAATAATCGCGCTTTCCGCGGAAGATTTTGTTTCGTATCTAGTTTGTACTTTACACAATTGATCATAAAGTTCATTATGCTATGTACAATATCGTTACAAAAATTCGCTTACATACCGTTCCGCCGCAATATAAATTTAAAAAAAAACCTTAGTGATCCACACAAAAGAGAATCTCTATCAAATAGTTGATCCACATTGTCTACCATTTATGATCACTGACTAACCTAATCTTACAATATTACCTACCTACATAATAAATCACCTAGTAATCGACCTAGGTCAGTTTAGTATATTTTGCTAATCAGATATGGCATTGGTATTCTCTCGGTTCACTGTAAAAGAATGACTTGACCGTTTATGCAAACAGTGCCTGTACCATGAGATTACAGAGACGTCGCTTGCTAAACTTTGTAAAATGTTTGACAATTTGTATGGCAAATTAAACAGCGCCCCTAGCGGTCCCGGGAAGAAGTCACACTTTATATACAAATACTTGACGCTGTCGCTAACGATAACTGTTACTATGAACTCATAACAGAAGCACTGTTATCTATTTGCCTATAGAATTATCTGAGACCAATTTACCTAGTGAACGGCTTATTTATCTCATTTACTAGACTCTGTAAAACTTTTAATAGCTCTTTTCACGGTTAAAATTATGAACAAACTTCTCAAATGAGTATAGAAATGTTAATGCTCCAACTTTTAAAGTGCCAACCCTGAGGATAACATTTGGGATTATGGCAACCTCCGTTTTATCTCCTAACTTGATAAAAGTTTTACTCGTGATCAACTTGATATAAATTTAATATTACTATTTGGCGCGTGCGATGTACCTATCGCAAATCATGATGTTTTTATTCACCCCGTACAGAATCCTGTGGCTTTGTAGGGTCTATTCGACAAAGTCGTTTATTTTAACACGTCCAGTGATTTAATTTTGGCTTTACTATGAATTTATATAAAATTAGAACGTAATATTATGTCATGTTAAACGGACCATCGAATATCGAGTGAGTCGTTATACTGGAGTGCAGTCGTTGGTGTAGTGATGCCACGCGCCGCTAAAAGTCACGTGTAGGTGAGCGAATACGCCTTTTGCGAAAGATGTTACTTCTGCCGGATTTACATTTGTCTGACGTGTCCTGTCGTGATGCGTCAGAACGGTATCGGTTTCATACATTTAATATCATTGATCTAATAAAAAATGGACGTCGGGTTCGCGCTAAAAAGTGTCCGCAACTGTAGGGCGTTAAAATCGCATACAGAGCGTCAATAGCGCAACAGTCTTCGTTTATTCGAGTAACAGCGCGGTTGTGGATCATGCAGTACCAATAATAATAACTTGTACAAATTACTGCAGTTAAGTTTAAAAACAGGATTTTGTATCATATTTTCACTAAACAAATATATTGTGTTATCATAGTTCTCATTTAAAAGTGTTATTTTGTACAGTTTTATGGTATTTATTTAATTTAAAAAAGCACACAATTTAATCAAATAGCTAACTGACCTTTTTCTACATATTGAATGCGCAAAAGATGAAAAGAGACCCATTACGTCAGTTTCAAGAAGGTCATATAAACTTCTTGGTCATTTTCAATTGTTCGAACCACAAGCGATTGAAATATTTAGAACAAAATAACTATAGAGTCGGTATGATTTTAATCCTACTTTTAAAATGATTTTTTTATTATACGTTAGCAATAACTAACAAAATATTGTTGTACTCATTTTACGGCTTGGGATTACCTATCAGAAGTCAGAACATATATTTGCCCGAAATAACGTTAGCTCGAATTTTCATAATGTCAAATGTATTTTTTTATGAAGATTACAAAACAAAACCTTATTTTGTCTTTGTGGTAAGCATCAAATTTACTCGAAAGTGTAACGGTTTTATTATAAATCGGTTTTCGGAATTACGGATATTTGAGTTTACGTTTAGTTGGAATATCGGTACATTTCTTATAGTATATGCTTATTTTTACATTTGTAGTAATATTTGTATGTATGTATCTGCCCAACTATTTATTATACCTTTAAGTGAATTTGTACAAAATTCGACATAATAATATATAATAAAAATTAATTAATATTTACGAGAAAGGCTCTCTTACTCTTGTGTTCAAGTAATTTTCAGTCGAAGCTAAATATGGTGCATTTTGTTAAGTTTCCAGTAGAAGCTAAATATGGTATTTTTGGGCCCTTAAATTGTTGCAAGCTAAATTAGGCAGTACTGCAATGACGTTGCAATTTAAATTAAATGTTTTAATTGTTTATATTTCGTTACATGTCACTACGTTTATATAGGTTAACTTCGGACATTTTTTTCGTGGTTTTTGTTTTAAGACCCATTAAGATGGAGAGAGTTTCTCGCACGCTTCGTGACGAAAACTCGTAGGCGATTATCGTAAGCAATAATCGCCATAACATTATCGTATCATAATGTTTACATTCAGGCAAGAACTAAAATCTCGCCTACGATTATGTCATACGAGATTCGCAAGCAACTTAATCGCCTCCTCGACTGTTTACACGGAGAAATATGTAGTAAGGAGATTCTTGCTTACTAGTTTTCGACTTGTCTAAACACGATCTCGTATGACATTTTTTCAAGTTCATACCATTATCGTACAAATCGGTTGGAATCATTTTGAGTGCGAGAATCTCCTAATTGCATTGTAGAGAAATATACATTTTTTTTTCAAATTTTATAACATTTCTTAATCCAAATTTTTTTTTGTTCTCGTTTCATTAATTCTTGTCTTAGAAAAGCAGTGATAATCAAAACACCCTCGCGCACTGCACTCGTGGTAGAAACGGCTGGCACAGATACTCGAAATACGATTTTTGCTTTCGAGTTCTGTTTACACGGAGACGTTCAATATTGAAAGGCGAGGCGATTGTGGCTCACGTGGACGGTCGATAATCGCAAATGTTTAGACGAGGAAAGTTCTTTATATTCTTTCGATAATCGTATCTTCGAGACGATAAACTCTCTCCATCTAAATGGGCCTTTTGACCCGAGGTCCATTTCTTGGTAGGTCAATATTTAATGTGTTAGATTTATACACTTCCGGACACATAATTCGAGCCACAACGCATTTTCAGTATAATGCCATAAGCTAAAACAATGTTTGATTGATCAAAAACTATTATTACGCAAATTTGAAACTAGTATACTAAACGTCTTTTCCATAAGTCGTTGTTGGGAATTTGTATTTGCAAAACCGGGGGAAAACTTTTTCTTCGATGATAACAATATTTTTGTATTCCAGCCCTTTACGACAAAAATGCGAGGTGGCTCGGATTATGTGTCCGGGAGTATATTAGTGTGTCGCAATCTGACGTGACGGCTGGTGCTGTGTATATGAAACTGATACCATTCTGACGCATCACGACACGACACGTCAGACAAATGTAAATCCGGCTTTATACTAACATACCTAACTTAAAAACTAAAGTCACAATAACATGTCACTATAAACAGAGATTCGAACATTCATCTTCTCTGTTGAGAAGCAACTGATCTTCTATCTAGGCTATCACTGTTTGTTTTTGTCTCTGTAGCTTAATACGTTAACTGTTCACCTATAACTACACAACTCCTATTATGTCTATTTTAAATTGTGATCTTGAATCTTATTTGAAATTGTGGTCTCGTGTGAATTGTGATGGCATAATCGAGTGGAATATAATTTGTAATAAAAAACCCGACGAAATAAAAAACAATGGATTCATATTTGTACGGTACACAGACATTTTATGTAATTTTACTACGTTAATTTGTAAAAAAAATTCTACTTTCAAATCCAGAAAAGAAATTATAGTACTTATTTTGAACCTTTTCCATCTCTTAAATTTCTATCTTAATGTTGCCTAGAAGAAATCGCTACTTAGCAATAAGGCCGCCCTTTGTACATTAGCTTATTCTATGATACTTACTTATTTTTGATGTGCAATAAAGAATATTTCATTCGTTTATTCTATAGTCTTGTGAAGCAACAATGAGCTCTTTGACTCCTGTTTTAAGCTTATTTATTATCTCATGGCATGTGAACGTAAAATAATTATAGTCATAATTATGTTTATTATTATGTTTTATTATGTTTATTATTTATTTATTATGTTTTTTAAAGGGGGTGCACGAAAAAAGCCCCGCAATGACGCATAAGTTAAAACCAGGTTTTCTTCCGCATATTATGCTGGCTTAGCATTTCTAATAAAACCTAATGCAGCCGTGTGGCCTGGCAGTTAGTCACCACTCGCGCAACACGCGTTGACTAGGAGCAGAGACATTAGTACCGTTATCCCGTGGGTCACATTTTGTAAAAGTTAGTAGCGAAAGTGCCCAATAAATATTTTTTGAGAAAATTTTGTGAGTTTTTTTGAAGACTGGTCCCACCGCCGCCTAACAGTGCGAACGGAGTACGTCTGACGTACCCTGAGCAACAATCGACGAGTGCCTCACGCCACTTGGCAAATCTTTCACCACGATGGCAAAGATATCCCATGTACAGTTCAGCGTGGCGGCCACTTGTGGCGTGATCAGCGTGGCTAAGTTCTGGGCCGCGATAATATAATATAATATGCCATCGATACGATAGAAAGAAGTTTTTTCACTAAGTTTTTTGTACGGTATCCAATGTTAACCACATTGGATACCGTACAAAAGACTTAGTGAAAAAACTTATAATAAAGTATTGTTCAGCTAATTAACGCCACGCATAGTATTTTGTATTTTTTTTTCTTTTTATTGAGGAACAAACAGTCTTTTACAATTATAAAATAAAAAAAACATGTAACATATTACTTGAAACGTGGTGTAACGGGCTGGTGTCCGCAACTCGACGTCAAGGCGCCTATTTTGCGTATGTAGCATATTACTAAACCTATAGTTCCCTGTACATGTAGGTGAAGAAGTATAAGGTGTTTTTTTGTATGTTTTTTTTACTACACTATTTCTTCTACTAACTACCTACATTTTAATATAATACTATAATTATGTAAAATTTTGAGTTCGAGTTGTGGTCGCACCACAATCGCACCATACATCCAAAGAAATTCAGTCTTCATTTTCTTGGCTACAACAATGCAATTTTCTACTTGGACCCAGTATAGCGTATAGGAGCATTTTCTGGATTCAATATATTAGATTTACGGTCAGTGGCAAAGCTCATTTTCTTGGCAATAAGATCTGACAAAGAATGAAATGATATAGGTACTATCGTTTACTATTAATGTTTTGTAAACCGTCTAATACACTTTAACTAGATATCATGCAAGAATGAATTCAAAAACATTGATTTTGCAAATATAAAGCAGTAAATAACTTTTAATCCTATAAGTTTTATAATACGAGTACAGTCGCCTGCATCAAAATGTTGTCAACATTCAGCAAAATTAAAATTCGATCTATATGGGTAAAATTTATCGAAACCAAATCATATTTTTCACAAATAATAAATGGCAGAAGTTTATATGGTAAAACATCGCAACAAACGAACGTTTAGATAAATTTTTTGGTGATAACTTCATTGGATTTACGGGTATTCATATAAATTCAGCCGACTGTGCTTTATTTGTTCTATTATTGATATTTCTGTCAAGACGTCTTGTTTAACTTGAATCGTCAATTGTTATTTATCCCATTGTGTTTTATTTATGATAAAAGTAAGGCTTACCAGATAAGATAAAATAATACTTTAGAGAGATATAGATGTAGATATATAGATTTATTTGTACTGTTAGAGACACACAATACCTATTACAAAGTTCAAAACAGAACATTGGCCATTATAATGCTACAAAAATAGTTATCAAGAATAAATATTATTGTTGGCGACTGTACGTACTTACGTGGAAATTAATTATTCAATTAGCATAAAGCTAATTTCGTAGGTTAAGTTGAAGGTGCAATATGTCTGAACAAACAAGTTAATTACAACCGATTTGTTTGTAAAAGTTTTATCACAACACTACAAAGTACTATTAATAACGACTACGAATAACTATGCAGGTTTATATACCAAAAAACATTGTACCTTTAGGTACATCTTTTAGCCTGTAAGTAATTGTACCTATAATTTCAGCAACGACGGCAATTAGTGGCCACAGTTTATTTGTTCTTGTCAACTAATGGCGTTTAAAAATATCACAAATAAGTGTTCAGTTACAATCTACGCTTACAAATAAAACAGTTTTGGGACTGGCAAGGCTTCAAATTTGCTGATAATAGTACAATTTACCTACATATCGAAAGATGTATCTGACGGTACAATGTTTATTCGATGTAATTTTTTCCTCGTGCTAAAAACGCGTAAATAACGGGAAATGATGTTTATATCTTTATGTTTCAGGGCATGACACCAATCTCAGTGCTAATCTTTGTCCTCTACATCATCGCTTCTCTTACTATCATCGGAATGTTGTTCGACAATAACAAACACGCTCCGGTACTCGAAGTCCTTCGTTGTTCGGCACTCGCCTTTCTCACAAGAAGTGTTACTAGTCCAGGAGTCGGCACCGTATTACAGATCTTCTATGTCATTTCTGCTATGTTCTGGTGTTTGTATACTTTGAAATTATTGGAAATTAAGAAGAGTACTAAAGTCGATTAGTTGGGTTACCAATTTATCACCATTGTGCGAAAAATTAAATGAGATAAGAATAAGGCTATCGACAAACATCAAAGAAATATCTTTGATTGTTTTGTATAATAAACATAGCACTTTAAGAATAGGTAATAAATATATCGACTGCTGTCTATAAGATGCCATAGTAAAATTTTTTGTTTCTACTTTTTTTATATCACTTTAGCCTTACGTTTGCAAATAGAATGAATTGTTTTATTCTAATAATTGTATTATAAGCCAAATGTCATTAGGTATCTTATTACTACTTGTTTTAGATAACACTATTGTAGTTGTATTATATGACTTAAATGTATTACTGTGGAATTCCAAATACTGTAATTTTATACAAAAATAAAATATGGTATATGCATAAACACATAAATTTATACTACGTAACAAAAAGTTCATAAAAAAGCCGTGATAGCATAGTATTATAGATTTGACCTACTGCCTCTCAAGCAGATGGTCGTGGTTTCGGATCCAGGCCTTTGAATTTCGCACCTTTGAATTTTTCGGAATTTATGTGCGAAATATAATTAGAAGGTTACCATAAGTTTTCGGTTAAAGTAAACACCGTGAAGAAACCTGCACACATCTGCAAAGCAATCCAAGGACGTGTGTAAAGTTCTCGTTAAGCATTGAGCTAACTTGGGAACTACTATCCAAACCCTTCATGATGTAAGGCCTTTGCCCAACAGTGGCACTATGAAGCTTAACTGTTAATTATTGTTATTATTTAAGGATTCTTGAATTATTGAGAAATACGTATTCATTTTCTGGAGATATTACTTTGATTCTAGTACTTCATTTTGATTCTACTTTACTTAATAACAAGGACCAATTTACATTAATTAGAAAAAGTAGGTAATAATAGGTTAAGGTTTTGTTTGTATAGTAATTTAAGAATGATTAGCCAATGAATAATTTTTATGAGAGTTTTTATACGCTTGCATAATTTTTATTTATTGCAATATTTGCTCGATTTTAAATAATAAAATATTTCAAAACTTTTTGTGTACTATAATTATTAGATTCTCCCCTAATATCAAGTTAAGAAAATAAATAACGTAACATAAACATAAATGATCTAAACTTGTTTACTAGTTAAAAAAATATACCTACGTTTCATCTTTAAACTTTGGATGAGTTTAAACTAAATTCGAAATTTTTTTCACGTCTAGAATTTTGTGGAAACGTTTTGGATGGAAAACATTTTTGTGAATTTGCAATTAAAATTTGCTAACATTTAAAAACCTATTCAAAGTGTGCCATCATACTTGAAAATTTTTTTAGCAAATATGTTTTTCGTGGTGTAAGTATATAAGTATATTTTTAATTATTTTTTTTTAGTACAAGTGACGGGACGAACAAGTTGCCCGCCTGGTGGTAAGTGACACGTCTATCCATAACAGTTGCAGTACCGCTTAGTGCTTTAAATCACAATGATCTGAGGGGCACTGCCACTGCGTCCGTCACTCTGAGCCATAAGTTGACAAATCCCATGTGTCTTTAATTTCACCAGCACCCTTAACCTTCATAACCGGAACACAGGAATGCTCACATTACTTCGTGCCGGCTCTGTATGAATAACTCCCTGGATGAACGCTTTCACAAGGAGCACTACTGATACTAAATGGATTCTGTCGGTCACATTAAAATATAAAAAATAGTTGAGCTAACAATAAACTTTTGCTATAATTTCTATTTGATGTAATTTTAACGGGAAATGTCAACGCTTCCTTGTCCATATACTTTAAAATATCATTTGCATTAAAAATCGCTGTTTAGGTAAAATTGTCACTTACGTTATGTCGGCAGTCATGGCTCAATATCGCGGCATGTACCTAAGACTTTAATTTCTAAGTTGATGTACATTTGCGAATGTTGCAATACGTCCTAGGAACTTAATATTTGGTCCTGTTCTGTTTTCATATTGTTTTTTTTTCTTTTTTTTACACAAAATTCCTTTTTTGCTTTTTTTTCCGAATTTTGTTTTTTGTTTCCTTTTTTACAAAATTCGGGGAGGGGACTAGTAAATAAATATGGCTTTTTACAAAAATAACAGAAAATGATAAAAAAAATGTGGTTGGCGTAGTGATCATTGGAAGTATCGATTTAGCAGTAATACTATAATTATCATATTATAATGAGATAAGTAGGGCAACTCTCGTCTGTTCAGCGCAGCAATGCCTACCTAGCTAGGGTTCTTACATCATTACTTTAGTTGTACTTACAGGTTGTAATATACTTAATTTAAAAAAATTACTTGTTCATCACAGTATTTTCGTGCTATATTGATATAAATAAATAAATAACTTTTGTTAAATGCAGTATTTATGTATTGATATTTTTATACTAGGATTGTGGATCGGCATCTCGATTATGGGAGTAGGATTCATCATCATCATCATGGCAGCCGTTTTCTTATCCATTCTTGGATACAGGCCTCTTCCCTCTTCGTCCACTCTTGGCGATCTTGTGCCCTCAGTGGTCTGCCGAGCCCTCTGATGTCCACTCTGGGTTTTCACTCAAGTACCACCTTGTCCAGCGCCTCTCGTCCATTCGCGCAATGTGCCTCGCCCACGTCCACCTTTTTAACCGACTTTAAAAACCAAGAGGAGGTTCTAAGTTCAATTTTTTTACATATATTTTACGCGACTCCCATTAACTCCCATTTGTGAACCGATTTCGATAATTCTTATTCGTTAGAAAGAGGGTACCTATTTAAATTTGAAG
Source organism: Hyposmocoma kahamanoa (assembly GCF_003589595.1). Taxonomy (NCBI): domain Eukaryota; kingdom Metazoa; phylum Arthropoda; class Insecta; order Lepidoptera; family Cosmopterigidae; genus Hyposmocoma; species Hyposmocoma kahamanoa. The sequence goes on from NW_020653854.1 coordinate 19,854,760, forward strand.
GAAATATTCCAACTCTAAAGAATGAATCTGATTTCGCGCACTTTCCAGTAAGCGATTTTCAATAAAACTTGGCAAATAGATGTAATTCCCCGAACTTTTCAAGTCTTTTTTTATAATTTGGGGGTATGATTATTAAATAGAAATTAAATGCTGAACAAGTCTGATTTTGAGTCAATCTTGTTTGTTACATCTTGTGATACAATTTTTAAACATCGAGCAAACTCTTCAATTATATAACGAATGACGCGTGGGACGACACGCGCTATGCAACGAGAATGCACTGCGAGATTATGCAAATGTGTGCGTCCATGTAAGGCGCGCGGTGAGCGTGCACATACACATGCCGTGCTGCTACGTTTCTATAAACTATGGTTTTACCTTTCGCCAAACGATAATGGAAAATATCGTGATGAAACATGCACGATGAAGTAATGACGCGTGAAGGCCCCAACCGGCAAGCCTCCTTATAGGAGACCCGTGTCCAACAGTGAACTGTATAATGATAACGATGACGATGTACCTCCTTTCGTGCAAGTAAAAGTCGTAAAGTAAAGAATTTTTTTAGAAATTGGTATTCTAATAAATTAGTACCAATTTCGATCGATACAATCTTGTGAGCAACAACAAAAAACTATGCAAACTTGAGCAAAAAAAAACTATGTCATTGTGTCAAAGGAAACTTCCAATAAATATGAATATGCTTAATATTATCGTTTATCTAATACGCAATTAGATAAACGAAACCAAAAGCTAAACTTAAGCAATAAGTGGGATAGAATAGAAAATGCAACATGGGCGCTACAAAAAGTAGTAAGTTGAATAAATAAATACTCTACGTACATAAATGCCCCCGTGGCCGAACGTGTCACCCATGCTGATCTGCCACGTAGAAATTCCGAGTACAATTCCTGGGCCAGAAAACATATTTACATGGCCTACAATTATTTCCCTCGTTAGTTTGGGTGTAATTTGTGGTTGTCTATATGTGTCCATAGCTCCCGCGATACAGGTTTTCCCTAGTGCGAGGTTGTGAGTGTTGCTAAAAAAAATATAGATTACGAACAATATAAGTAATATAACTTATATACTTATAAAGGAAAGATACAGGAAAATAATATAGTAAGAGGATAACTGAATGGATATGGAAGAAAACAGGCAAGTTAAGAATTAACGAAGTATTCCTTGACACGACATTCGTAATGTAGTATATAAACATACTTTATTTTTATTTTTATTTTTTTTATTAGTTACACCAACAGTTACTACAATATTTCAAGTAGGTAATACATTTCAAAAACTTAGTCTAATTGCGTAACTAATTATAGGTGAGCACCTCACGCAAAAAGAAATGTTTAAACACAGTTGGAAAAGTAAAAAATAATTTTAAAACTAATAAAAAAGAAATAATTTAGGAAAACTTTTTGAACTAAATTTACATAAAATTAAAACTTTTATGTAATAAATTCAGATTTTAAATAGATTTTAAATTGATTTTTATTTGATAAAACATTTTGAGGCAAGAATAACAAAGGTTCATTATCCTTCGGCCCTAGAGAACCCTGAATTTTTTTCAAACTGCGGTAAGGTCCCTAAGTATAAACAAAGCTTTAAGAATCCGATGACTTTAAAATGAGGCTTAAAAAGTAAACCCTTAAAAGCGAGTGAAACCTTAGTGGCATTTTAACAAAGCGCGGTGGCTTGAAACCCAGCGTCAGTCGTACTGAGGTAGTCGAGCTTTCAGCACGCGTCGGGAGCTTTCCTGAAGCAATTGTTGTTTACGTTGTCGATTAGTGAAAAAAATTAATCAAGTGCAAATTCTGACAATGCCTATTGTTAATTCAGAGTAAATGTAATTATTAATTAGTCAAAACCTCGTGCTTCAAATTGTTTGTTTTAAATTGTATTTAAAAGTTCGTTATCCTGTTTGGACTGAATTTGAGGTAATTTTTTTTAATTACTTTAGTTTTTTAACTTAGTCTTTATTAAAGACCGTTTAGCTGAAAATTTCTACATTTTTTTTCAATTTCAAGGCGCGTCATTAATTAAAACTTTTTCAATTGATTTCACCTTATCTTTTTCTTAAAGTTACGTCGAATTATAACTTAATTTTGATTTTTTAGTGCGCAATTCAAATTAATTGTAGCAAATTATCATATATCAATAAAATAATATGAAATTATATAATAAAATATCTACGGGCAATATTATGTATGTAATTATGTACACTGAAATTCATTGAAATGAGATTTGCGAATTATCGCAAATTAAGATTTATGCCAAACTGTATAAAATAGTATATATTTAAGGCGTAGTTATGTTTATATTATTGTCTGGTATTACGTCAAAAATAACATAATTTAAGTAAAAAATATGTCATCTAAATTATTGTTACTTGCAATATTTTTTCGAGAATTTGTTTTGAACAAACTAAATATGCAAATGCGAGTTCCTGCTACGCTTGGCAGACGTGTTTGGCAATGTCAGTAAGTTCCATAAATCCCATTATTTACTAAAGCGAGCTGAGCTGTGGGCTTCTGTTCAACAACCAATTGTATTTCCTTATTTGAACTGTTCACGCAACTGTGTACAATCGTTACATATACACGGTTTACCTAACGCTTTTGATACCGTAGCATACAAAAGCCACACTGTGCCTCTAACGCGCTGTGTTTTCAATCACATTAAAAAATATATATAAAACATTACAAATTGTTTTTTACTAAAATCGTTACGAACACACTTATGTCAGTTGGATGCGTGACGGGTTAATTAGCAAACGATATCATCATATAGTTCAGAAATGGACAACAATTATTTCAATTTTTAACCGACTTCAAAAAAGGAGGAGGTTCTCAATTCGACTGTATATTTTTTTTTTTGTATGTATGTTACGCGATAACTCCGGTATTTGTGAACCGATTTTCATGATTCTTTTTTTGTTGCAAAGGGGGTATTGCCATGGTGGTCCCATTTTATTTTGAAAAAAATCATCCACCTTTATGGGTGGCTGTTCACGCATGAAGATTCATTTTTATAAATAGCGCCTAACTTTAATTTAGGAGCAATTATTTTAATTGTTGATTGTGCTATTTCTCCAATGCAAGGCGCTTTCTCTCGATATCTTTGAGTAGTGAGAATCGATTATTATTATCTCCAGTGTCAAGTCCTGTATAGTGGCGAACTAGGGGATATTTCAATAAAACATAGCAAATAGACGTAATTCCACGTACTTTTGAGGTCGGTTTTTTTAGTACTCTGTACTGAGATGATATTAGTGACAATTTTAATATGTAAACCTTTTAAGAAATAATAATTTTTAATTATTATTCGCTAAAACAGTAAATTTTTGAACAGACAATTGGTTTAAATGATCATTTTTATAAAATGATAATTTTTAGAAGCTGCCACACAGTCGCGTGACAATTGTTTAGTTGGTAAAACCCTTGTAAAACCTATCTTTTCCGCTCCGGTTTGTAGACCTACGTTTTACGTGTTGTAATATGGTAGTCGAAATCGAAAATCGAAAATCGAAATGCCAAACGCTCCCTCTTATAAGATTCTGTACGGTGTACTGCATCATTTCTGTACGTTTCTGCTAGGTACGAGTCATCTCTACAGAGTAGATTACAGAGGTTAAAGGGTATTCTATTCCAGGACAAATTAATTTTACTTCAAAGGAGTTCCAAAGAGCCAATGCTCACAGACCAAACAGAAAGCATAAAAGAACAAATTGAAAACCCGATAAACTTTTCGATGGGTATTTGTTTACATAGGACTATTTTTGCCTTTGGCAGATTTAAGAGACTTATTCTGATATCTCGATTCCATATTTGCAAAACACAAATTTGTACCTTAATAATGAGAAAATATAGATGAATAAGCTATAGGCGAAAAATATGACGCGTCGCGACGCTTCGACTCTTCGCCAGTGTGAGTTGAGTCTTGGACACGCACGTTGATTTTAACCGTAATTTATTGGGAAATTATATGCAATATTATATATGGAATATAGTATATAATAATAATAAATGTTTATTTCAGACATAACAAATCTAACAGAAATTAAGTAACTTATTAACAATTTATAACAATCCCAATATAATAAGTATTTAATGACTGACATCCAATGTCGCAGTACAGACGAATGGCATTCGATCTTTAGCAGCTATAAAAAAATAGAATACCAATATAAATACAATAGCGGTTCTAATACGAAATTGCCGGTTTATCGTACTGGCCACTTTGAATTAAAATTAAACCTACATGGTGTCAGATTTCAGAGTAAAACTTTCTTTACACGAAAATTAAAACATTCTTAATTTAAAATTTGATTGTTCAACTTTCAATTGTTTTCACATTCAGCTTTTAACGTGAACGGGTTACAGATTCGCTCTGGACCTTTTGGAGGGAAAAGTGTCGTTTTTATTTTGACTTTCAATTATTTTGTGAAATCTAGTTTAAAGTGGAATAGGATAGTGCTATTGTGCCTTAATCGAAGATTAAAACGCGAAATTATACGAATCTCGAACTAAAATACCCGTATCGTCCCGTTTTAAGGAATCCCGAGTCAATCCAAACACACCGCCTCAAATTGCCTATCCTCTTTGTGGCGGCCATATTTACAGAGACATAATTAAACTTCATGTTTAGGCTGATGGCTTTGCCAAAGCCTTAATAAATAAAAAAAAATAAAAAATGAACGGGTTACAGCGAAAATCAGAGTAATTTGCGAATACGAGTTACCTCATGGGGTTAACGGAGCAAAAACTGCTCGTAATGTCAATGCTGTGTGCGTTTTCGACAATTTTCGAAATTTTGTCTTTAAGAATCCGTCATCCTACATACTCGCCGGACCTCGCCCCAAGCGACTACCATTTTTTCGGCGATTTGGACTATTTTTTTTACGGAAAAAAAAATTTCCCAGGAAGCAGTACAAAATACCTTCATACAGCTTGTGGAGTCCAGGTTCCCAGAGTTCTATCGCAAAGGTTTAAATGACCTTTCAATTATATGGCAGTGATGTATAGACAAGGAGGGTAAATAATTTGTTTAAACACATATATTTTAACTTACAAAACATGTTTTAATTTTTCAGTACGAAACGGCAATTTCATGATTTATTCCAAAAAGAAAGCTATAAGTAGTGTCTAGCACTCTCTGATAAAGAGAAGAAACTCTTTCTAGGCACAGCAGGAAACTCGACCGTACGTGCTAACAAAAACATTTCCGATATAATGACTTTTTGGAGTACACTGTTTTGTGTTAGGCGTTTTTTTAATTGTAATTTAAGTTATATTTGCATATTGTTAAAGGACTCTGCCGACAAAGAATCTAGACTATGATCTACTTGTAAACATAATTAGTAACCTTGATCTATAGTTTTACCAACGAGTCACCGAAGGATTTATAGTATGCTTTCAAACCTGCTTACCCGTTTATTGAAACTACATCATCTAAGAAGTGTAAACTTACTTTGTCATCCGATAGACGCTGTTAAGTGAGAACGTGTACTAAGTAAAAGGCATCTCAATGTTTAATTAAATGCCTCTTACTGTTTAAGGAGACACTAAAGACTTGAAAATAAAACGTTTGGAGGGTTTGGTGTCAAATTCAATTAATTCACTGTAGAGGTTCGTAACTGATTTAGCAAATAAATGTTTTATGTCAACATATACGATACTCTTGTGTGCGTGTGCGTGTGCATGTGCGCGTGTGTGTTGTGTGTGTGTGTGTGTGTGAGAGAGAGAGAGAGAGAGAGAGTGAGTGAGTGAGTGAGTGAGTGAGTAAGTGAGTGAGTGAGTGAGTGAGTAAGTGAGTGAGTGAGTGCGTGTGTGTGTGGGTGTGTGTGCGTCTGAGTGTATGCACTCTACATGTGCTTGCATAGAAATTATTAAATGTATGGCTGAGTGCATACGCGTTTGTGATACTTGACGAGCATTGTAGGATCCTCACTATTTAGCGACTAAAGTGATTATCCATTCACGCACGAATTAACGATACACTCGCGGTATAGCTCGACCGTGGAGCCACTACTTTAAATGTTATTAATGCGCTGTGAGCATCTACCTACCTTACTTTTTATTAGGATTCCAGCCTTATGGCCTATAACTAATAGATTATTATTTATAGTGTATGTTATGTTAGCTATAGTTTATTCAATAATAGAATATAATATAAAATATTGTAATAACAATATTACAATGCTAAAAATTTAGATTCAAAATTAATTTAACCTAACCTAGATTCAACGCAATGCAAACTACGTTTGACTGCAAGTCAGACATAGTCACGCCTAACGTCATCTTCCATATTTCCTAGATATTGTATGCTGTGTACTGACCTCATTGTTACTATAATAATAATAAAGCCAAAAACTTGCTTTTGATTTTCGTATATGCGAACAGTTGGCAAACAGTTGACGACGGTACGTTGGTTTTTATAAACAATAGAATTTTGATAATATTTTTTTATCATTTGCACTTATTGCTCGACGCTGAAACTTGCTAAAATTATTTGTCCTTAGTGCCTGAAAAATAAACAACATATTTGACAAAAGCAGCCTCAACAACATGGCTGCTATGAACTGTCAAAATCTACCAGCTCTTAATGAAAAACCCTATGCTTTGGACCAGCGCCCTTAATATAAAACCTTATACTTTGGACCACCTTCAAGGTAAGTGATATGTAGTGGAATTAAAACTTAAATGTAAGCCCTGTGTTATTGACTTTACCTAGCTTACACAATGGCCTACTTCAGGTATCGGAACCTGCAGAAGGGTCATTGTGTAAGCTGGGTTTAGCTTGCGTAAGCACTTTTGTTTTGACCTCAAGTGGGCCAAAGATACGTTATTCGTATCTTTGAACGCAATTTCCGTTTCTTTTTTTTAACCAAGTCGGTGAAGGAGTGCTACTCGTCTCGATGTCCTCCAAATCACATCTCTGTAGTAAATCACAAAAGACATTTCGATGCCTTACTTTCTCAAACTCGTATCTTATAGAGAGTAATTATTCAGGAGATGGCAAAACTTTTCATTGATTTTAAATTTCTTATCAATAATTTTGTGCTTTAAGATACAACTTTGAGAAAATAAGGTATAAGCCCTTTGCAGGTAAAACGCAAACTCTACATTTATTACAATTTGTTGAATTTGGGCTTTCTAGTGAGTTTTAAATATAAACTGACGATATATATTCTCAACTTTTTATCTAAGGCTCTGTTCTACAGTCCTGAGATTTCAAGTGACCGTTACGTGGCGACGTAGTTCTTTTTGTGACAAATACTTTACGTGGTTACCTGCGACTTCCACTTTAAACTATAGCGGCACTGGACTGAGAAATGGTCTAATTTATTTGAGCCGTACGTTCCTACGTGACTGCTACGTGACATTGTGGGTATGTAGGCCGTCTAATGGCGGATATGATTTCAAGGCTATAGTATTTTGATTTCAGGTAAATAAGGTTTGAAATGTTGGTTTCCCCTCAGGGTTTAGGCCATGGTTAACCACGCTATATGGGGACTTCACATGTTTTCCGAGGATTGTGAACCTTCTTCGACGTGCAGGTTTCATCAAGATGTTTACCTTCACCCAATTTATAATAGATAAATTTCAAGCTAGATTTCGCACATAAATTTCGAGAAACTCAGAGGTGCGACCCCGGGTTCGAACCCAATGCTTCTGTTTGAGGGCCGGTAGGTCAAACCATTAGGTTACCAAGGCTTTTTACTTTACTGCAAGGTTACTTTTCTGTTTTGGAGGTTTGGTGGGTTACGTAGTACACACATTGATTTATAGTAGACCAAATATTCTAACTTCCGTCATAACTTATGTACCAACGAAAAACCAATAAAAATGACAGTTTAGGTCGAAAATAAGTGTGTTTTTCATAATTTATACTTGCTCCCGCCCGATCGAAAATAAACATTCAATGTGGACCTTTCAAAAATTGTTTACTTGTCGAAAAGAAGGGTCTTTGTAACACGGACACATGAATAATACAACAGGTATAATTATGCACCAATTTTGCGAAGCCTCTTGTTTTTTATACCTACACTACGAGAATATTGTGACATCCGAATTGAATTTAAATTGTGTGCGCTGAAAGGAAAAGAGGATTGAAATATAAGATATTTACCTATTTTAGAGATAAATAGAATGATGAGGGTTTCAGCAATTAATACGTGGATTTCATTTAAATGTTATATCATCAACTATTCGGAATGGCGTTATGCATTAGCAGCAGTAAGCAACGCGGCAAATTAAGCTTTGAAATCCAATATTGAACGCAAAGCTCGACTAAGTGGTTTGGCCTAAATAATTAGGGATCTGAAATGATCTCATAACAATCCGCACTTTTTTATGTCCGAACTATAATTTGATACTAAAAGCTTTTAGACTCGATTTTCATTTGCTGGTATTAGTTGAAATAAACGAGAAATTGTGCCCGGAACCATTTTCATTCATTCCTATTCCTCACGAATGCCTTATTGCTATCATTCGAACACTAAGTTTGATAAGTACTCATTCAAGAGCACACACAAATGAGCAAATAAACTGTCAACCTTTGTCAAATGTAATAATTGATACAAATCGATGCGAAAAATTCAAATATTAAATATGTTAATAAAAATATTATAATTTCACCCGTGATATTATTTCTACATATAGGGTATTATATACATATAATATATACTACATGTATATATTACCTACATACTATACTAAAATACGTATCTTATATACACTCATGCACATATTTAAAGGAACGCTAGACAAGGGTGAATTATGATACCAATGTTCATATGAGAAACTCGCCACATACACCAGAACGTTAAATTTGGAAAAAGAACGACTTCAATCGTCTTTTGATTTTGATTAAACGTGAAAGGGTTGTAATCCTAACTAGCCGTGAACAGGTTCACGGCAATGAAACGGGAAACTTCCGGTCAACAAAATTTTATTAAAGAAGTAAAGTTTAAAGAAAGGGCTGTAACAATAAAAAGGTAAATGTAAAAAAACACGTACAACAGTATAAAACACTCCCTACACTTTATTATTAACCCCTAAATGGGCCGAGTAACTGAATTACAGATATAGGTACATGAAGGCTGTAGACTTATAAATTATTACACGTGATTTAGCTTATTAAATGATTACAAACGTAGCAAAGAACCAGAATTAGCGATTATTCGCGATGGAATTTGAAACAGCTCCGACTGTTGTGGCGGTCGAGCTGGGAGTGACCGTGGTACGAAAACAAAATGAGAAAGTGAAGGAGGATGGAACAATTCAAATTTAAAATTTAAATACATGTAAAATAAAAAATGATAGGATACAAGCGGAGAGAGGCGATACAAAGAGGTGAGATGACGGTGTAAGGAGGTCACACAGTCACAAACGTTCTTGATTCTGGTACATATCACCAGTGATTATGAACAATGTTATCGTAACTCAACCTTTATATATAAGCTTTCTCTAAATATATCCATGGGTACATAGTGCCACACCTAAAGTGCAAAGAGTGACGAAACGTATTTATATATATATATATATATATATATATATATATGTATATATATGACGGCGCGTAGCCAGTGCCACTCAATTTCTTGAATACGACCACAGACAAAAGTGACTTTTAACTGTCACTCTGGCGGAACGTCATTCTTTTTTTGAAAGACGGCGACCGTGATCGATCGAGACTCGCTTTCGAATGGACGTGTGGCTGTCAACAGCGAAAATTAACGACGGATCGTCTGTCTCACGAAATCTATTTTAATCGCATTAAATTCGTACTATAATTAATTATTATTTGATGAAAACTGATTAAAGCTCAGTTGATTAAGGATTCCAGGTCTTATTCCATAGAAACATCTCGCCCTCTTTACTCACGCATGATGGACGGATTGGAAAAAGGTTCTGGTCATGTACATTAATATGAAGTGAATGTGTGCGTTAAAGAGCATCAATAGTGCTTTTCTTAAACAATGCGTGGAAATACTAAAAGATCAAGGTGGAAGAATAATAGTAAAGAATAAAAATAATTTATGACATGTTAGGACAATTTGCTAAAAGAATATGTTGTTATTTTTCTAGGCACGTATTAGTAGTCTATAGTAGTCTACTGAACTTCTGATGATGTGATTCGCTTGAATCTCCAGTGCATGAAAGTTTCGTAAATTTTTGCTCATAGCCAGTAATAAGTTTCCATGGCTAAAATTACCTGTTGTTTTAAATTAGGCGGAGCACAATCAATTACTATTTTTATGTTATCGGTCTTCTCACTAAAACTATTCTTTCGACGAAAATACAAAAAAGATGAAAAAAAAAAGAAAAGAATACTAAAGTACTTAAGTTTATTTACAGCCTTTTTTAAAAAAAAAAGTAATTAGTACAGGCAGGTATTTTCAATTCTCGCAATCACGAACACTGGGCAGTTGGCTGTATGAATTTATCTTTTGCCTGTTTATATAGTTCATTATTAGTATTAGATAGATTTAAAAGTTTAGAGTAGTGAACATTATTGGATTTTCATACTTACTTTGCTGACCTTGGCCGGAAAGAAGTCGCACGGTCCGTAAATGACAAACTTTCCGTGCTCGTTTTTTGAAAGTAATGCAAACATTTCCGAGCATGTTTGAGAAAATCAATTAACACTAAAGCCATATTTTAGCAGCTATTTTGTAGCGGTTTAATTCCAAACACTAAACGCAATCTGTCGACAAAAGACAGTCGGACAGAACAGTAAAAAAAAGAAAATAAATCTAAAATGCATTCGGACTCTTTACTGGTCCCAAGGTTATGGCTTAGTTGCAATAATATTAGATATATAAACTCATAATTCCTATTGACCTTTGTAGGCATTGACTTACAAATAAATTTGTAGGTCAATACATGATTGTCGTAAAACACAGATTAAAACCACAACTTTACTTTCATGATGAAGTGTGGCAATGATCTGATTAAGTAAACAGTGCGAATTTTTTTTAACCAGAAAGGAACATATAAATTGCCGCATATTTCATTAACGTGATAGGTCAAAAATAAATACTTTGAAAATATTAACTTTATATACGTTGTATATATTACGGTGGAGGTTATACACTGAGCTCACCTGGCTATGCTTAGCACGCTCACAAACTTTGTCACGATAATCCCTCATTCATATTTATAAAAGTGCGTGTTGGTTTCGGTGCAAAAGTGTCAAATGAATCCGTTATAATCATTCTCAACTTTTCAAACATATCACCGGTGACGTCATTATATAAGCATATACACCCAAAGAGTTACCACAACAGCCTATCTTATAACATAAGAGATGTCTCTTAACGGCCTATAAATTATTGTACGTGAATGTGGTTTACACGATCTACACGCGAATTTCGTATAAATTAGCCCTTGAACATTATGAATGACGCGGAGTGAAACAGGATTTGTGTTAGATATTAGTTAGGTACACTCTTAGACATGTCTAGAAGAACGCTAAAAACGATGAAATATAATAACAATGTTAATATGAACCACTCGTCACATATACCAGAACGATTATCAAAAGACGGTTGAAGTCATTCTTTTTTCAACTTGTGTGTATGAACCGTTTTTGATTTTGTGCAACTGAAAACGACCTTTAATGTTATGACTTACATTGCGTTGACGTAACTGAAAAGAATGATCTGTTGACATTACAAAGCACATTCCACATTACATTCCTTCGTTCACTCTTTCTCAAAAATGTCTACTAAGTATTACAAAAGCGTTATACAGCGGTAATAATTTGTTGCAGCTCTTAAGGCACCTATATGCTGGCTTTTGCAGTTGAAATAAAAAATGGCTGCATAAGTAAATGACAGTATTAAGTACTGGTACGTCTGGTCTATAGAGCACCTCATGAAATAATCAGATTGACTCTAAATCTAAAATTTGTGTTCAAAATTATTTCTTCTCTCCATCGTATACATGGCATACACTATATTATTATTAGTCGGAACTTTGGCACTCACACTCTGACTTGGTCTCTAGTAGCCGACATTAAACTCTCCAGTGCTATGGCAAGATGTAAGGAGGGCAATCGTTTGAATCGTACCGCACAAATAATGCATGTTAAAAACATCCACCAAATCCAATACAAATTTCCACCTTACGAAGGTGTTCCGACCAACCTGAATCCGAAGCCTATTTAAAGAGACTTCCATGTTAAAGCATTCATGTTCGGGAGGAAAACTTCCTGAGAACAGGTAGTGGCATTATTTCGCGCCAATGTTTGCACCTTGCCTAAACTATGTTGAAAGGATCGGCACATTTGATACTATTTTTCATCATAACAGCATCTCTTGTGAAACACAGATTTAACTGCAAAAAATTGTGATGACAAACCATTTTAAAAAAAGAAATTCAAATAGAAAAACAGAGACCCTATTTCTTCATTTTTCCTTTGAGGGCGCAATTTTGAGAGTATAATATACTCTTTTATTAATATTATTCAAATGATAATATTATTTAGAACTCTTAAATAATATTATTATTCAAGAGTTCTTCAAATGTAGTATTGTTCTAAATACAAAACTTTTAACTTATTTTCTGCAAATATTTGGTAAATATAAAATAAAGTTAAAATAATAATATTTATTATTCGTCAACCTGACAACTAATTATAATTTTAAAAACAACATATATACAGAATACACTCTTTAATATTTTACATGTTTTGTATTTCTTTGGGGATCTTCAATACGTCTGTTAATGTAAAGCATAGTTTCCCAATGTGGTCCTTACCCAGCGGTGATACCAACCAGTGGGCCTTATAGAATCCTAAGGGGATGGTAGGGGCTTCGGAAGCAAATGGGGGGCCGTTGCTGCTGTCCAGCGGGTGCTACCAGATTTGAAAACCATGACTTGAATTATCTATACCAGCCTTTCCCATAATGGGCGATAACGCCCCATAATATATATAGATAAGCGCCCACAGCGCTGCAGGCCTAAAGGGGGGCGGCATGAGACCCAGAAAAAAATGGGGGCGTTGTGTAGAGGCTTAGGGGAGATTTGTAATTTCATCTAGGAAAACTCTGAGCTTAACTCTTCACCGACTGAGCTCTCGACTCTCGATTACAACTTGTGAACATCAACTAATATTAATTAAGAGATTGTTCAATCTAACTCGGTTCGGTATTTCTCTATGTGTAGTTCACATATCTGTCCTGTTTTACTAAATAAATAAAATAAAAATCATGTCAATCGGTCGCTCCGTTTCGAAATGAAAGTAGACACAAACAAACAAATAAAAAGGCAACAGACACAGTTTCGCATTTTAGTACTTATTAGTATTCCTAGATAGGTAATTTTCGTAGATAATAGACCGCGGGCAATCATGTTTTAACAAGTTTTTGTTAAATAACCCGATTTGTGCATTCCTGTATTAATCGGCTGGTTCATAGAATACTTGTTCTTACGTGTTGAATACGATTGAGCGTCGAATGAGATAAACGAGTTTATGCATGTTTGTCTTATTCCTGTCGGTGCGTGTCGCGTATGCAATCCTGTATAAACAACGTAATATTTATTTTATTTTCATTTGCAGTTTCGCGCGTAATAGATAAGCAGTACTTAAGTTCAACACTTACTTACGTATTTGTCAAAACAAAACAATGTTGTAAGTAAAAAAGAAGAGACGGCAATACTATAATAATATAATAATAATAAAATTTATTTATTTCCACAAATTGAAATGAAATGACAATGAAAGTGGAACAGGTGGTAGCAAGTAGCGATAGTGACTCTTGAAGTAGGTAAAAACCTGTATCTCAAGAGACAGAGATTGAAATGGATGAGTTCCTTAGAATTATTTTAAAAATTAGTGAACATTGACGAGATAAAACAAAGATGAATAGAGGGAAAGACAGTTATAATGTTAATTATATTTAACTTAAGTTATGAGAGAGAGAGAGTGCGTGCGTGCGTGCGTGCGTGCATGCTTGCGTGCGTGCGTGCGGGCGTGCGTGCGTGCGTGCGTGCGTGCGTGTGTGACAAACCCATCGTCGCCTTTGTGCCTTCTATGTCTAAACACATTTTCGAATAAAGCAAAGGAGCCTTCTACACTGCAAGATCATTTGAATAAATTGCATTCAGATAAGAAAAACAAATATGTAGGATATTTTCAAGACCTACAGAAGAAGTAATACTCAGCCAAGAGTAGCAAAACTCTTTTCGGCGGCTGCTAAGCAAGATGACGATGGACTTCGAGCTTCGTACAATATCTCTTTGTTAATTGCTCAAAAAGGCAAACCACCCAACATCGGAGAACAGTTAATTTTGCCAGCAATAAACGAAGTAACAACTACTGTGCTTCATAAACCGGCCGCACATATTATCCGAAAAATTCCTATGAGTAATAATTCTGTGCAAAGACGAATTGATGAAATGGCTGAAAACATTGAAGAATCATTGTGCAATCATCTGAGGACTAGTCAATTCTCAATTCAGCTCGATAAGTCCATTTTACCAACTAATGAAGCATTGTTGCTCACGTGAGGTTTATTAAAGATGAGAAAATATGTGAGGAACTATTGTTTGCTAGAAATTTAGAGACCGATACAAAATACAAAACCATATTCAATACATTGGAAAAGTTTTGTGATGAGAAAGAGATTCCCTTGAAAAATATTATATCGGTTGCTACGGGTGGCGCTCCGGCTATGACAGGGTGCTATAAAGACTTCATAGCGGACTTAAAAAAATAAAATTCCAGATGTCCTTGCCGTACATTGCGTTATTCATAGACAACATTTGATTGCTAGAAATTTAAGTGAACGATTGTTTCAATCACTGCAATATGTCATCAAAGCAGTCAACAAAATCCGTAACAGCTCTTTGAATGATAGATTATTTCATCAGCTTTGTGTTACTAATGACGAAGATTTCAATCGTTTGTTGTTTTATACTGAAGTTCGTTGGCTATCAAGAGGCAATTGTCTGACTCGATTTTACAACCTTCTTGACTCTGTGATAGAGTTCTTGGAAACTAAAGATACAGAATTGCGCAACAAGCTCATAACATGAAAGAATAATATAGCTTACGTGACAGATCTGTACAAATTGTTCAACGACATGAATCTACAACTGCAAGGCGATAAACTAAATTTAATTAAAACAAAAAATGTCGTTGCTGCTTTCGCAGCCAAACTGCTTCTACACAAAAAGAATATGGGCAGATGTGAATTTCACAATTTTCCGAATTTATGACAACATTTGGAAAACCTCCACATTGACTTCACCGAACGATACCAGGACATTTTAAACTTGAAAACACCAGACTGGGTATTGGATCCGTTTTCAAATGTCAACACAGCAGTATCACCTCTGCTGGAGGAAGAACTTATAGAATTGACAACGAACGAGGAAATAAAAATCAAGTTCAAAAATGGCTACCAAGAATTTTGGCTACAAAAACCGATCCCGTAATTGTACCCTGGATTGTGGTCAATCGTTCAATGATTCTTGATAGCATTTCCATTGTCATATTTGTATGAGTGTGGTTTTAGTGCTGTGACAACGCTGCTTACTAAAAAGAGAAATCGTTTGTATGTTACCGAACGTTGTGACTTGCGGCTGTTCTTGAGTAAATTGGAACCTGATATCAACATTAGTTTTTACATTAGAATCGATTATGTTTGTTTTATTTTGAATAAAAGATACTGTGTCTGAATACTATAAAGTTGCGTTTCAATAATCATTCTCATTGGCAGGTGTAGCCCGTAAGAGTTAACTCTTGCGGGTTATAGTAAATGTCTCGTTTAGAATAAATGTTTAATCTCCGGTAATATAGCTCACAATTGTTAATTTAATCTGAAGTTATAGTGGTCTTTAAGTGGGTAAAAAATGGGGGCGCTAAAAAATAATTTATTAAGTTAATAATTTATTAATAAATAAGATATCCATAATATTAACCTTAGAGCTAAGTACAAACTTATGGTACCACGATTTCGTTTAACCAAGGTAAACAACTCTTTTATGGGGAACTGTATACGTTTTTACAATAAGATTCCAGAGCATATATTAAGTTTATCATTTCCTAAGTTTAAAAACTACATTAAAAATATTTTGATCGAAAAATCATATTACAAAATTGAAGACTACGTGTTAGATAAAGATGTATGGAAAGACGACATGGCTCCAGAATCCACACAAATTTGATTCAAAGTGTATTCCATAGCATTTAAGTTTATTTGAAAAGAGCAATCCCTAGAGTTTCTTGCTCGTTCTTCTCAGGGAGGTCAGGGTAGTGAACGAGCAGTAGCTTAAATGGGACGTTTTCAAGTGTAAATTTATTTTACCTATGGAATAAATAATCTTTGACTTTGACTTTGATTCTCAAAGTGGGCAGTAGACAAAATAAGTTTGGGAACCCCTGATCTATACAAACTACACTACATATATATTTTTTCCCTGTGATTTTTTGTGTTAACTTTAAAAATACTTGTTTTCAATAATTTTTATGGTGGTGGACGTTGAAATTTTTTTATCCTGCCTAAGGAGGCGGTGAGCCAAAAAGTTTAGGAACCTATGGTGCAAATGGAATATCCAATAGAACAACTGTTAGCTTTGAAAGAACGTCGCAGATTCCACTACGACATGAAGTAAATCACCGTCTACAAAGTAGGTTTCTGCAGTTTTCTTATTAAACCTGTACAACGTATAATAGTATTTCTATAGTTATAAACCTCAGATCTTATCGAAGAGCTGCAAGCAGAGCGTGCGCAGCTTTATTGGTATCCACTGTAATTGTACAATTTCCAAACGGAATTGCTCGGTATATTAAAAAATCCAATAGGTTGTGACGGAGCCCAAATTTTGAATTTCGACCTGTGACCTGAGATAATTGAGGTCAGTTTTCATCAAGGCAAGTCTATGGGAAAAATATTCAATCGTACAATTTTGCGCGGGTAAATTGCAGAACTGTAAAAACATAAAACAAAAATACTGCCTCTTCGATATGGAATCGATTCTCCACCAATTATAATTAATATCTTTTTATAAATCTAAATTTAAGGAGCTTTTCCGTATAACTGTAGTGTCAACGATAGTAAAATAGCTTCGTAAATTGTTCTTACGTTAGCTTCGTTGGACGAAGGAACGGCCAATACACTGTTACACCACTCAGTCTTTCGTACGCTGGCCACACCGCACACCTGGCTCCCGAATCTCTCGGTCTGAACACAAAAACAGCACGTGGCAAATGTCTTCAATGACGCCGCAATTACCATAATATGGAGTTGGTGGTGGTGTATGGTTGTGTTGGTTATTTTTATCTTTATCAATCATAGAACTTCCAGTGGCTCAGGTTGCATTATTTTGTACCTATATATATGAATCTTCCTTCTCGTTACCCATAATGCCAACGTGTGAAGAATCCACTGAAGCTTGACTATTTTAGAATCACGTTGTAATTCTAAGATCTGTGCTATAATTGTATAAACTAACGGCCTCGAATTGTTGAGGTTAATAAATAATAGAAATTAACATATTATCATAAGTAATTATGTTCTCTTTAGCTGTGCCTCTCTCTTAGTGGTTTAGTACTGGAACTACAATGTGATTAAAATACCGTTGCACCTATATCACTTATAATACATAGGGCGCACTGTAAGTTTCCGGAACTGGCCACTTACATAAACAATATTAAAAAAGTAATTACAACATTTGGCTGTAGAAATCAGTTTGTTTCATCTGACTGTCACCTGTTTTTACATTGTGGCTTCATTT
The DNA here is from genome assembly GCF_003589595.1 of Hyposmocoma kahamanoa. Classification (NCBI taxonomy): domain Eukaryota; kingdom Metazoa; phylum Arthropoda; class Insecta; order Lepidoptera; family Cosmopterigidae; genus Hyposmocoma; species Hyposmocoma kahamanoa. The sequence continues at coordinate 19,872,513 of NW_020653854.1, forward strand.
TAGAAATTGGTTGTCTACGTCACCATGGATTTAACTCGTGAAAATTTTCGTAATATGATTTTCGACGACTTTAAGTATAATTTAACAGCTCAGCAGAGCTTCGCTCGGCTTCAAACTGCTTTTGACGATAAAGCATCATGCAAGACGACTATTTATAGGTTTGCAGAATTCAAACGCGGTCGTGTGAATCTCAATGACGAATTTCGTGATGGTCGCCCGTCCACTGCTGTGAACAACGAAAACATCGATACTGTGATCAAAACGTCGATACATCGTATGATCAAAACAGACAGGCATGTGACGTACCATGAGGTTCGAGCATCTTTAGGCATAAGCACCAGTCGAGCGTGTGGGTCTTTCGGGATGAGCCGAAACCAACCAAAGTGGCGCGCGTGCAAAGTGCCTCTAAGTGGATGATTGCTTCTTTTTTTCATGAAACTGAACACGTGGCTCCTGTTGCTTTGGAGAATCATTGTATCGTGTATAGTGATTGATACACGACCATGCCGATAATGCCAGTTTCACACGGCCAGACAGACAAATGAATTTTTGAAGGTGAACAACGTTGACTTTATGAGCCATCCCGCGTACAATCCGACCTAGGATCCTGTGACTTTTATTTATTTCCAAAAATTAAGAACAGGTACGCGGTCAACGATTTTCATCACCTGAAGAGGCTGTCGAAGAGTATGAAAATTGTCACGGAGGAATGGCATAAATGTTGTCAAAATTAGTTCATTCGTATGAAAAAATACATTAACGCTAACGAAGAATATTTTAAGAAACATTCATTTCTGACCATTTATACTATTTTGTCTTATTCATTCCGGAAACTTATAGTGCGCCTCACGTAATAGGAAATTCCAGGTAAAGGTTTATACAGGATCGCGTACGAGTATATTCGCAATTGCTCAAAATACCACACTAACCTAACTCCTTTATCTCACCTTATTCTAAACACCAAAATAATATATATATTCCTATTTATGTCTTGAACCACACAGCCAAGTTAATGTCTGACAATTTATCTTCAGAAGCCTTAACGCGATTCCAATGTTCCACTAAGATAAAATAATAGTAAAAATAGTGCTGTTTCCTTGTTAGAGCAAAGTGTCTTCTACAAACCTTTATTCATATCCAGGCTGAATCATCATTGTTAAGAATCATGTACAAGAACATTACACCAATATCAGAGTAAGGTTTTGACGACAAACATCCATTTTTAGCAATTTCTTTCACGGTCATGATAAAAATTAAGAACAATAATAAAAGAAAGTACCAAGACTGTAGACTTACATAAAATACATTTTTATGTTTATCGCGATTACCGTTTTCCATGGAGCGCTTTGTTTATTAGGTAGTAAAATAAATACTATGGAAACTGAGATGTACTTTTTAGAGCCAATTCATGGCGGGATATTAGGTTATATTATGGATATAACATTACTGTAATTTATGGCCTGATAAATAAGTATTTGGACTAGAGTCATTGAATGAATTTTGAGCTCCGAATAAGAGAGATTTAAAACCCCATATATAATAACGCGACTCTCCGAAAACCAATCTAATAGTCAAGTTCTCTAACGCACCTAGGTCTCTGCCTATGTGCCAATCTCTATTGGACAATATTTAAACATGGAGAAGACCGTCGTCAATACAACTAGATCCTTTTTTATCTTCCCTTTGAGAGCCATAAGTCTAGTCGATTTTGTTCAACAGTTGCGGTTGAACGCCTTACTAAATATTATCAGCAAATATTTCATCGTACGATCCACTATCCTCGTATTCATAACCGCAATGGGTTTTATTAAACGAGTTTTATTGCCTAGCCAATTTAATATTTGTTGAATTTTGTAGAAACACCATTACGTAAGTAAATATTCCACTTTCACATAAATAATGTCAACGTTAAACTGAATAGTACACTTTGCGACAAAAGGAATAATTTCCACCGAAGAATAAATTATAATGTGAAATTAATATAATGGAAAACAGAACAATGTAGGATAATTAGATACCGTACCATGCCCACCAATTTGCTAATGGCTCGTTGATTACACCTTAATGGGTCCAAAATTCTAGGTTTACTCTTTCGTATACATGTTTTAGAGACATAGACAAAACCATTTAAGAATTATCTACCCTAAGGTATTCTTAAAAATTCGTCTTGCGAATTTTAAGCATTGTTGGTTTTCGTTTTTTACTTTCTTGTACTGTATAGACTATTACAAATTACCTTCCTAAAGATCTGGCCGCTATGAAATTATATAATGCCTTATTGGTGTAAAAATCCGATTAAACTTTTCCAAATATCATCTTACGGCTTCTAAATTTAAAATGTTGTAAAAATGTAAAATCTTTCTATATTTGTTTTCGTTTTGATTTGAAATCAAACATGGATGCTGCTAAAATTAGAATTATTTTTAACACCACTTCGGGCGTGGTACTTACTCGGCACAAACCATCAGAAATATTTAACGACTTACCTATTATGAAGCAACTAACGAACGCATTATGTGTTTTTGGTTTTCCCGGTTCCATAGTATTTTTTTTATAATATCAAGTGACGGGATGAACAAGTCGTGAACCTGATGGTAAGCTACACGCCTATCCGTAACAGTTGCAGTGCCACTCTGAGCTTTAAATCGCAAAGACCTGAGTCACTCTAAGACGTAACTTGACAAGTCTCCTGCCTGAGTTTCAAGTGCCTGTAATTTCACCAGCACCCATACCCTTCAAAACGGGAACACAGTAATGTTCACATTACTGCTTGGCTAGGTAAGGTGTTAGTACTTCCCACGACGAACTCTTTCAAAAGGAGCTCTACTACCTGTTATTTTTGCATAGAAATACCGCACTTTATGTCACTCTCACACATTTGCTTAATCTCGCGATGCACTCTCGTTACATAGCACGGGTCGCCATTCATTAAGTGTAGAATTGAAGTATTCGCTCAGTATGTTTACTGTTATTATTTATGATCGATTGAACAAGGTTGCCTCAATTTCAGAATTGTTTAGCGTTTTATATCTATTTTAAAATCTCATAATCGGAATACCAATCCGTGATGCGGAATAATATCAGTACCTAATTACTGCATTTAACAAAGGTTATTTCAATATTGCACGAGAATGTAATGATGGACCCCTTAATTTTTTTCAAATTATGTTTACAAATTGTACAACTGCAATAATAATGATTATCACTAGTATCAGGTTTCTCACCACGGTATGACTTCTTTTTATTTTCCCGATATTTCGGAACGGTTGCACGCTCCATGGTCACGGGTTGACTGGGGCGAAGTCATACCGTGGTAAGAAACCTGATACTAGTGATAATCATTTAGTGAATAACCACGAAAGTCTTAAAATCTATATTGCAATAATAATGTGACAAACTTACACTCCAAGCGAAGTTATTATACTGTGTGATGTAACTATACTCACAAAAAAACTAGAAAAAGCTATCTATACCTGACCAACACGCGTTCAAGCTTTTACCTAATGAATTAATACAAAGATGACGGAGTTTTTGACAGTATCATTATTTCTGATGATAAATGGAATATTTATGATAATTGCTAATTATGAATGCTGTGGTTGAAACCTGGTGACAAGCGCAAAGAGTCCAAAAAAGAAATTTAAACAAAGTTGTTAGTCTTAACTGTCCAAAACTGTAATTTGTTGGTAAAAATTCCTTCAGCTACAAATTTCCACATATTATTACAACCACGTTAGCAAAACTAAAATTACAAGTAGAAAAATACTTTATTTTGAGACTCATTTAAGTTCTAGGAAGAACGATAAAGTCTTACAAAAATTTTAAAGTACACTAAATTTTCTTTTGTTTATCAGCTTTACATGTTTTGAACAATCATTATGCTAAATTCGATATTTACTTATCATGTATTTTACCGAAAATATGCAAATTATGCTGACGTTTCCCTTTTTCCCCAAAAAGATGGGATAAGAGGAACAGTCATCGTATTTCTTATAAAAGTAATGTATACCTCATGTTCTCATGTTTTCTCAACTGTCAAACTTGTTTTTTCCGCCTTTTTGGATTTGGAGTATCGTAGCGACATCTTTTTAAAATCGTTTAAGCTCATTTGTTTCTCTGTTTTATCGACTGCGAGAATATAGTACCAAATTCTTTAGAACATGAGTTAACTAACGCCTCAAATCCCTGTTTCTCTGGTGTTCCTCTTATCCCACCTGCCCCTATATTGACAAAATATGGTAACAAAGTTAGGACGATCTAACAAAATAAAAAAATTCTAGATCTAAAAAAATTGGAATAGCAATTATGGAATGTTGGCCAAGCATAAGTTGAGTTTTAAGCAGGAGTTTCTAGAATGTTTCATTAACACTTCTTCTAAAATAGACTATTAAAATCAGAAAACACGTACCTTTTTCGCATTAGTTTTAGCTTCAGAAAATTAAATAAAGAAATGCAAAAACAATGCCCATAATTCGAAGCGATGGGAACAAAAGACTCATTTTCTCAAAAATAAAAAGCAATCGCCCGCATTCCGCCATTTTAAGATTTTTTTTTTATAAATGAGAACGTTTAGAGAACTAAGAAGAATCTTTCAAGTTTTTAGGCCTAATTTGAAATCAGAGTGCCCTGAACTTGAAGGCGAATTTATTTATTATAATTTCGTTTCGTGTAATATAGACTAATAACTAGATCATAATTATAATAGTTTTCTGATAAACAGGAACACGTTTTATTTTTACGTTCCCGGGTTTCTCTCAGGTAAAAGTTTAAGGAGACTGGTATCATGACTGTGGCATCACGGTACATTTACTCAAATAATTTTGTGTGCCCGTAACTGCACATAATTTCATTAAAAAAAAATATCCATAATATTCACCTTAGAACCTTAGAATAATAACGCATAGAAACCTAGTCCGCACATGCTAAGTGAGGCAAATTGAAGCGCTCCCAATGGGCCTACACGAGCGGGCGGGCCGTCAGTGCTTAAGGTCAACTTGCATCGCGAACAGCTCAAGAATTTTAGCTAAAAATGACGAAATGTGCGGTAAATGAGTGTAAAAATACGTCAGACAAACATGAAATAGATACTAACATCACATTCCACAAGGAAGTAACGCGTTTCAACTTGTATTTTTATATAAATATTCACTAAAACCGAAAATTAACCTACTACTAAAACTAGCCTACATGAATTTGATTTTTGCCTCACTTGTAACAGTTCGTTTGATATGAAACTATCATTCTATGCGTTATTATTCTAAGCTTAGAACTAAGTCCAAACTCATGATACCACAATTTCGTTTAACTAAGGTAAATGATTCTTTTATGGGGAACTGTATACGTTATTACAATAAGGTTCCGAAACATTACATTAATATTATCATTTCCTAGTTTAAAAATATTTTGAAAAGTCATATCACAGAACTGAAGACTACATATTAGATAAAGATGCATATATCTTCATGTAAATACGACAAGACTTTAGATTCCACACAAATTTCATTATAAGTGTATTCCAAAGCATTTAACTTTATCTTAACACATAAAAAACAGTAATCCCTAGAGTTTCTTGCTCGTTTTTCTCAGGGAAGTTAGCACTTGACTGTGAACGAGCAGTAGCTTAAAAAATTACGTTTTCAAGTGTAAATTTATTTTATCTATGGAACAAATGAATATTTGGCATGACTCTGACTAACAATTCGTATTCTAATATAAGTTACTTTTTATTGTGTTGCAGAACACAACAAACATTATGCAAATATCCTTGAAATAGCCTTGGTTGGAAATGAATCCCTATTGTTATTGACAATCTAGAGTTATATGTTTTCCATGGGGGATGAAATCCCGTCTGTTATTTAACTATTCTAGTTGAAGGCCGTGGCAACCTAATGGTTTGAGCGAACGCCTATCAAGCAGATGATCGTGGGTTCAAATCCAGGCTTCCACGTCTCAGTTTTTCTGAATTTGATTTGAAATTTACTAAGAACTTTTCGAAAGAAAACGTCGTGGGGAAACCTGCACACATCTGCAAAGCAATTTAATGATGTGTGTGAAGTTGCGACTTTGGACCTGTCCGTCTGTCTGTCGTCATCCGCATTAGGCCCTCGTAGGAACCACAGTCTCAACTATTCCATTCCATTCCTGTTTCATGTATATACTCGTAAATGCTAACTAATAGGTACCTTAAAAAAGTACTCACCTATGGATTTGTGTTAATTTTATTGATTATATTGAAACCCTATGAAAAGGTAATTAGTGTAGACAAAATTATTACGACCACAGAACAATAAATACAGTAGAAGTGGTTAGTTAGCGTCTTACGCGTGCCAACTATAGGTCTCGAAAGGCCTATTTGAGCTCATTCCACCATTTTCGCTTTGTACGGTATGGTTGTGTCATTCTTTCGTGCAAATTTGCTAAAATCCTAGAGAAATGCCTTGTTGTGCTGTTTTGGAGTGCAAAAACGATAGCCGCACCAAAAATATGGTGGTATTTCATATCATCGGAAAGTCTTATAAAGTTTCAATTTTCTGTAGTTGAAATAACTTCTTTTTTACAAGAAACGAAAGTAAAGCTGCAATATGGTCTTGTTTGGAGAGCTAAATTAATAACTCCAATTAGTCGTCGTTCAGCAATTAACCGCTAGATGGCATCACATTGATTGAAATTTCAATATACCTAATATCAAAACGTCGTAACTTGTAATAATAGGTATTGACGGTATTGAAGTTTCAACGATATGCCAACAGGGCAAAGTTTAAATTATATTAACAATCCAGAATTTGTAATTTTTTTTTGAAATTTGCAACTGCGACCAATCAAAATCAAGATTTTGCAGTCTTTCAAATAAAAAATGTGTGAGGTTTGACGACATCGGTTCTAATAGTAATCAATGCTTAAGACATTTCCATTGTTTTTTTTTTGTCTCCCGTCATTATGACCTTTCTTATTGTTGTGTATTTCTAATTATAAACTATCTTAAAAGTTAGACGTCAGTAGAATATTCGTCTGCATGAACAAATAATGATAGAGATCCAAACCGTTGGCGCAAAATGAACATATTGTACAGTTGGACAAGCCTACTAAAACTGGTATAAAATATCAGCGTAGGCAGAAGAGCAAAAAGCAACTCAACAATATTCAAGTAGATACTCAATAGGGTCAAAATTCGACGACCCTCGTTCACAACCTTAATTCAGCCAAATGTTTGTCTGACCCCCAGGCAAGAAGGAATTTGTTTCATCTGGCCTGTTTGTCGTTAAAATTTAACGAAATTAAAAAACAAATGTTGTTTATTTTTTCTGAATAATTGAGAACGTAAGTTCAGTTTGAAAGCTTTGTAATATTTTGTCAACAGATTTTATTTATAGCCTAATTATGTTGGACGCCGCCGCAGGACTCAAAAAAAACCGAAAAAGATTTAAAACAATTTAATTTATGAAGTAAAGAAATTACAATATAATCCTTATTTCTAATTAAGTACTATGCTCGGTCGATGTGAGAATCAGAGTGAATCAGGGGCCGCGACGCCGGTCGCGGTTTCCACGAGGCGAAGATGCACCATCGGCAAATCAGGCGGGTTGCATGTGGCAATCGCTGCTTCACGGAAAATGCCAGGCGGCCACACGGCTTGCATGGAGATTGCTCAACATATGTGTCACTCGATGTTTCCACGGGAGATGCAATGTAGGCATGTTTCATAGTTACAGTTCATCTAACAGCCTTGAGAAATATGTAGGTACTTATCTGTACTGTATAAATTTACGAATAATATGTGAAGTAATTTCACAAAAAATAATTCAATGTGAACCATTCATTCATTCATTTGTGAAACATTCTGATTTTCAATAAACTTAATTGCAATTATTAAAGCGACATCTCTAGCTGTAAAGGAACCTGGGGCCTTACCATGAACACTTATTACAGTTCAGTATAGGATCGTAACGACAAAAAAGCGGGATGGTGATATACACTTCATGTAGCGCTGTCTCACAACGATTCATTTTAGGTCCTAAACTGAATCGTAATAAGAGTTCATGGTAAGGCCTCAGGTTGAGTAAAGAAATAGATTTCTCGCACATGGCGGTACGGGAAAAAGGTCGACCGACCAACCGATAAAACCGACCTCAAAAGTCACTCACCCCTAGTTTGCCATCCTTAGAGGTGGAATATTTTCTTCAAATTTTAATGAGACCACATCTGAGGTACCCTCTTTCGAACAAAAAAAAATCATCAAAATCGATTCACAAATCAGTTATCGCGCAACGAACCTCCTCCTTTTTTGAAGTCGGTTAAAAAACAAAAATATGTATCCCTATACTCTCGTTCTCCGTCTGTCATCTGTCCGAAACATTACTATCAAATAAGTAATACTCGACCAAATTAAAAGACGCATGATGCGAATGAGGGTGTACCACGTGAGTGCGAATGCCGATTACGCGAATGACGGCAGTGCGAAGACGGTTGCGCGAAAACTTAAATGCGCGATAGATCATTTGCGCGAACGGCCAGTTACGCGAAAGCTTAAACGCGCGGTAGTTTATTTGCGCGAATGGTCAGGTGCGCGGGTGCCATGGACACACACATAGACAACCGCAAATTACACCCAAACTCACGAGATAAATAAATGTACGCCATACAAATATTTCTCTCGGCTCGGGAATCGAACCTGGGACCTCTCTGCGTGGCAGTCAGCATGGTAACCGTTCGGCCATGGAGGCGGTTTGAATGCGCGATAATTCATTTGCGCGAATGACGATAGCACGAAGAAAGATTTGACTCCCATGGCTGCAGGTTGTTGCAATTATTTGCAATGCACAGCTTTCATAATAAACCATACGTTTATTTTTGTAAAAGTTTATTAGGGTGTACTTGCAACAATTAACTTGCCTTCCAGCTTTCGCAAATCTGTCTTAGTGTTATCGTCATTTGCGCAAATGAACTATCGCGCATCAAAGCTTTCGCGCAACTGACCATTCGCGGAAATGAACTATCGCGCAACTGACCGTTCGCGCAAATGAACTATCGCGCATTTAAGCTTTCGCGTCATTCGCGTAATCGGCAGTCGCACTCACGTAGTACACCCTGCGTATGAGCTTCATACTTGTATCGGATGGATATAGGACGGAGAAAGAGAGTAGACCCCTACAACAAGCACATAAAAAATATCGCAAGATCCACTGGCTCGTTTCGTGGCTTAGTTGACAGTGTCTAGCACGATTTACTAGAAGACGTTACTTCAAATCCAGCCGGATCGAAGGATTTTTTTCTAAGTGTTCAATCTTTGTTTTAATAATTATAATAAGTGATACTATTTTTCAATCAAAGTTATACCTTCTACGAAATAATACCCGGTTACTTGGCGTCCTTGAGTTAAACCTAATTGTTTAATTTGCGTTATCCATCCCTTCACTCCTTTTCGTTAAGATTATCTCTACATACTTACCAGGTCAATAGGTGCACTTTAATAACAGACTAACCAATATATAGGTCTCTTGTTAAACGTAGTGAATCAAGAACACAATCTCGTACGGTTTATTCAATGCGTATTTTACAACTACAATATAAAAGTCAAGCTTGAACAATGGCCCTACTATCTCGTAACGTACATGTAGGTACGTAACACGTAATAAAATAATCTAAAATTAGTTTCCTGGTAAGTGGATCCAAAGTTCCATCCTATTTTCAGATCCCTTATTTCAGATAGGCACGTTCCAAATCCGATGACTTTTACGACATCAATAATTGCTTCATTTGTCTTCATTCTTATCTGAGGGGGCGGTTAATATGAGAATATCGTCCATTGCAGGATCGACGACCTGTGTCTGAAATATAACGTGGACATATTTAGAGAAACACGATAAATAAATAAAAGTTTGTTATAATTATTAATACAAAGATCGAACACTAAGAAAAATTCTTTAGATCCGGCTGGATTCGAAACCAGCGCTTTCTGTATACCGTGTGTGACGCTCTCCCAACTCAGCTACGGAACGAATCAGCAGACCTTACCAATTTTTCTGTGCTTATTGCAGATATTTATTTGTATTTGGTTTTGGTTTTACGTTAACGATTTTTTAAATCTATGAATATTTTTCTTTACTCAGCCAGGTATCTTTACAGCTACCAGCGGCTGACTGGAGATGTCGCTTTAACAAAAGTAATATTAAGTTTGTTGAATGTCACAATGTTTTCCTACCATGATATTCAATTATTGAACTAGTGAAGAACTTTTACAAAAAATAATTGAATATCAATTCAATAAAAAAATAATTTAATTAAAAGGTTATGATAACAATGTTTATATGACCACTAGCCACATAAACCAGAACGTTTAATTTGCACAAAGAATAACCGCAATCGTCCTTTGCTTTCGATGGAAAGTTCTTACATGTGGCCAGCGAATCATATTATGAACATTGTTAACATAATTCACACCTTTTTTAGTGTTCCTCTAAATACATCATAACATAACACTAGCACGTACAAGAAAATGTTCACATTCCATAATGTCCAATTAATTAAGGTTTATGACCACTGGAAAGGTCAGTATAATGTCGATCGACAATAACGTACTTGTATATTTACAATAAAGCTACAAATAAAAAGGTCTCCTAGAAGTTGCAGGCTCGACTGAAACTCGTTGTGAAATGTCAACTCATTTTCGAAAACCATTTCAAGCTCCGAAATTTCATAATGCTTTGCCAATTAATTACATAATAATTCAATTTTGTAAGGTAATTAAATAAAAATTTAATTTTTAAGGTAATTTCAAAACGCAGGCAAATTTCCTTGGTAATTCCCTTATTGCCACCAATGTTCAAGTTGTCAGGATATAGAATCGGTTTCGGGAGCGTAATGACGGTGTCATTTTCCTTATCAGATTTTATATTGTTTCTACCAAAGAAGTGCGAAGCTGGAAAATAACACGTTGTTTGTCAGTCGATTAACCTTTATGGATAAAGGCGAGAACCACTGATTTTCACGATCTTTCGAGGGTCGTCAGTTAGTGGTTTATTCCGGTTCTTTGCTTTTTCTATTTCAAAGTTTGTAGATTAGATGTACGTAAATGTCGCTTTTGTCGTTATATTAATAATAATAATAATAATAACGCACACTCTCAACAAACCCCGCACTAGGAAAACCCTGCCATGGTGCCATGGCCACACATAGACAACCACAAAGTACACCCAAACTCATGAGAGAAATAAATGTAGGCCATGCAAATATTTCTCCCGGCCCGGGAATCGAACCTGGGACCCCTGCGTGGCTATCCGGCATGGCAACCGTTATCAACCGAAAGTAAACGACTGCTTGGATTTTTATGTCTCATTTGAAAAAGTTGGTATAATTATGTCGCAACTTTTATAAAACTAATTATCATAGAGCCGCTTTCCCGATATAAGTGCGTAAGCTGTGTGGCGAGGCGTTCATATAACTCGATTCCCAACGGCTTGACTAAATTTGGCCACGTATTATCAAAAGACTGTACTAGACAGCGCGCATAGTTCGCCACTTAACCAACTTATAAAATCACATTCAAGATTTCAAAATATTTAATAATAATTACGCATAGTACGCTCCGAGTTGAAGCCGGCCGTATGCATATTTTTCGTTAATAAAATTTTTGAAATACAAGCGCTCGCTATAAAACATTCTAAAGTGGCGGCGGAGACTTGAAATAAATCGGGTTATAGTCGAATAAGGTTCACATAAATTTAAAGCTTATTTAACACCGGTTATTTAGGCTCTTACCAATTTATTGTAATGTCAGAATCGTAGCCAGGCGTAAAATTTTCTTAAAATGTAACTAAAATATTATATGTCGAATTCTTAGGTTTTCGGGATTGTTACACATAGGAAATGAAACCATTTTTACGGATTCAAATTTTTTTGATCGCGTATTAAATCCAGGAAAATAGTTTCATTTCTTTAAATATTATAATTATATTAGTTTGTAAATGTTAAACGATAAACAGAGTTACGAGAATACAATTTTTGATTGAGTATATAACACACAACTCACATTTTAATAGAGCTACGTAACGAACGTAAAAGATTGTGTTAATCGCAGCCAATTTATTTTAGTTCAATATATTTTTAGTTGAAGTTATTACGCAGTCGCGATTGGTCACATTAAAATTCATTTATAACGTGTACATTTTTAACTTCCAATAAATCTTTATATTTCTCTACGTTCGCGATTGTGTGTCAACTCACCCCAACTAACTACAAATTTCAACTACCTTCATCAGTTGAATATTTTCTCACTACTTAATGACTCTACCCCCAAGCAATCGTAACGAATTTTAACGTCACTTTTAAGTTTTTGCCCGCCATTCGGTAGCTTGGAGCTTGCACAAAACCTTATTCATTTTGTCGTCTCGGGTTTTGCTATCCTAAGCACTGGAAGTAAAGAAGATTGTACTACCAGTTACTTGATGTTCATTCAAATGATATTTTTAATAGATTATGTAAGGTGTTAAGAGTCGACTCAGTGAAAGTGTTGAATCAATCTCTTTGGAAAAAATATATAGCAAAATTGAGGACATACACTGAATAGTATATACAATACCGTCTGAAAACGCGATTCCCAAAAATTTTCACGATAGAAAAAAAAAACACAAACTTATACCTCGAAATTTTTACAAGAAAACCACTGTTTTTAATAAGCACTTTACATATACAAATAATTTTTTTACAACAACTGAACTAAATAGAACACGTATATACGATATACAATTTTGAAATGGCTTCCATTTCGTTTATAAAAAAATAAATTCTCAAAATAATGCCAGTATCCCGACCGCTCGACCAAAACAAAATGAACCGTATTAGTATGGGAAAAATTTGAATTCGAATTGAGGTACTACCGACTCTTATCTTTACTGTACTATTTCTGCCACCAAGCAGTAATGTGAGCATTACTTTGTTTCGGTTTTTAAGTGAAAGGGTGCCGGTCAAATTACAGGCACATGACACCTGTCAATGGATGTCTCAAGGTGACGGGCGCAGAGGCAGTGCCATTCAAATCTTTGCGATTTAAAATCTATGAATGGCACTGCAACTGCTGTGGACAGGTATACTAGGTATCAAAAAATAAATATATTTTTCGTAAGAAAATGAAACTCATTATTTTTCGGTCCTGAATCGCGTATATTGAAGATAATGAATTGATGACTGTCTGGGTGCTAGAAAAGGAGCACTCAAGATGAACTCCTGTCAGAAAGCAACTTATCAAATTGGTTCAGAATGTTCTGGAAAGTGCCCAGTTAATTTCGTTACGATGGTTAAAAATAATTGTTATTAATAATTGTGTGTAACCTTATTGTTATATGTTATACCCAAGGAAGCGCATTCAATCGTTCTTTGCTTCGTATTATAAAATCATTTCAATTTAATATTATATTCATTTTCATTACTAACATAGAGTATAAGGTTTTTTTCGTAACTAACACATCAATAATCACGTGACATGGTCAATAATAAAAAGTTTGAATTTTGAATTTGAAACATATGCCTATACTAATTTTTCTGTAGTAACAGTGACCCCATTACTACTATACAATAATTACATTTTACTACATCGACCTATATGCCATAGTAGCCTAATGGGTTGACCTATCCCCTCCCAAGCAGAGGTCACGTGATGAAATCCGGGCTCGCACGTCTGAGTTTCTCGGAGTTTGTGTCCGATATTAATTTAAAATTTGCCATGAGCTATTTGGCGAAGGAAAACAACGTGATGAAACTTGCACGTCGAAGAAAGTTCACTGTCCTCAGAAAATGTGTGAAGTCCCCAACCCGCATTGGGCCAGTGTGGCGGACTATGGTCCAAACTCTCGCCTGAGAGGAGATCATCGTATTATTAGAGAGAACATATTATTTCCGCTTCGCAAATTGAGCCCGTAAGTAAAATTTGGTGAAATCACAGGCACATGCGCTTTGTCAACTTATGTCTCAGGGTGATAGATCTTTGTGATTTAAAGATCTAAGTGGCACTTGATATTATTAGAAATGCCTTAGGATCTTATGTCGTACAATGCAAATGTCTATAAGTTATGTTTTTTACCACTTTCCACAAGAAATGCCATCTGATCGTTTGCGGATTTGAATGAAAAGCTTTCAATATGCTTATCGCAGCAAACAACCGCAGACGTACCACATATTTTATTTGTTTGTTTATTTATTTATATTCAGGTTACAAAAACCCATAAATACATACCTTATGTCTATAATACTTAGTTACGTTAGTCTTAACACACATAATATTATAATAAAATACTAATGACTGATTATTATTTACACGTATTGTCTGCGATGTGTGACGCAACGTCGGTGTCCGGTGGCCGGCCTCGGAAACGTCGGTACATGACACCCTTCCGCCAAAAGTCGTCCTTCACGAAGGCCGACAGTTGTTGAGTTAGTACTCTCACCACAAATGAATTAAAATTGACATTGTAGGCAGGGCCCCAACTGCTCGACCCTTAGGGTATACCCGTATATACTCCATAATATACAATAAAACAAAATGTAAAACGTAAACAAAATAAATAACGTAAAATATAATTTCTTCCACCTACATTATGCTGTCTTTGCCTGTCTATTGGACTTGACTCAGGCCAAAACTACAGCCCCACACATGCGACACTTCGGCTATTCAGGTATTTCTTAATTCCGACAAGTAGATTTTACGTACCAATAGATTGACACAATATTGTAGTTTTGCACGTTGTCACTGTATTGTTATGTATTTCTGTAGTAAAGCTTCAATGTCAAAACACATTTGGATTCTTTTATCGGTAAAGGCAAACAACCCACTTGTTGGTTGTTTTGACCTTGGTTTCATTTTTCTTTTGGTAATATTTCTCTTAATCATATCTCTCGAGTTAGACGGAACTGAATCTTGCGGGATGGATCTTTTGTAATCATTAATTTAATAACATTGAAGGAAATTATTTTAAATAAATAGTAGTGTGACTTTGTAAGATCACTTCCCAAAGTATCACTTGAAAGCCACGCGGCACAAAAACTCACTTCTAAAATAAATTTGCAATTCATCCGATGGCAATTTATTATGTATGTATCTTATTGCAGTGGATGCTTTAATGGAGTATCGGTTATTAATTGTGTATTGAGTTGCGAACGTGTAGTTGATAATAAATGTAAATATTTTTACTAAATACATTATCAGAAAATAAGACTTATTTTGTAAAATCACACCTGATAGTTTAACCAACTTTTTAATAAAATGTTCATCCTCATTGATGCGTGTGTGCTTTTAACGAATTCGTTCACCATGGTTTCTCCTACATTCGGAGTGCCGATCGGATATCCCAACATGGAGCCCTCAATAACATTATCCACAGAGAATTTGGTAGTGCCAAAATGCCGACATAGTCAAGTCCTCTAATATCTTTAACACAGTCGGCCCATGAAAACTAGGCAGACAGCAGAGATGCAACCTGCGTGTACACTGCGCTGTTTATATCAAAGTTAAGGGCTACGTCGCCAAAGCAATTACGAACTACAAAAGGTTCAAATACATCAACCCCAGCCAATACTAAAACTTTGTACCTTTTGCGGTGCAAACCCACACTGGGGGGTTATAGGTGGAGCTCCTCGCTCCGAAGCGCTCAAGATTGCCTCGTTGAAGCACCGAAGGTCAGGGAACTTTTAACTACTTCCGCCAAATAATGAACTTAGCCATCTAAAAGCGAAAAGTTACCAGCATCCTGCACGCAATGCCCCGGGGCGTAGCCATATGAAATTTAATCGAGTTACCTAAAGATTTAACATTTTTATTTTTCTTCCTTTTCTTAATATAAATTTTCTTATCAAGTTCTTAGGTTATTATATATTTACTTTATTGCTACATCATATATTTTCTTTAATGCTATTACCTATATATTTACTAAATTTATTAATTCAGTACTTTCTAATACAATGGGTTGAAGATCCGAAGACTCATAGCACAGGTCCTACCTAGTTAGCAATAGGGCTCCTTGTGAAAGTCTTCGTCAACAAAAAATTTTTAATTTAAAGAATTTTACCGTATAACAAAATATCGCTCCGTAATACTTCTTGGTTAACACGTCTAACGTAGATTACTGCTTGGCGGCAGAAATAAGTAAGGTGGCAGAACTTCTCTAGACGAACGGTTTAACACAGAACCCTATTGCTGTTAAAGTCATCAATAAAATATCGCTTATATATTTTTTTAATAATATTTAGTGATGGGACAAACAAGTCGTGCGCCTGATGGTAAACTATACGCCTGTCCATAACAGTTGTAGTGGCACTTAGAGGTTTAAATCGCAATAATCTGAGGGGCACTGCCACTGCGCCCGTCACCTTGAGACATAAGTTGACGAGTCTCACGTGCCTGTGAATTTCACCAGCACCCTTACTTATTACTGCTTGGCGGCAGAAATAGGTAAGGTGGCAGTACTACCCTGGACGAACTCGTTCACAAGGAACTCTATCTACTGCTACTAAATTACTATTGATATCTTTATCTCCTAATTTTGCATGTTAAAAAAAAAAAAAAAAAAAAAAGGTTGTCTGGAAAAAATTATCGTTTTACCGTAAATAATAATAATAATAATAATAATAATACATTTATTTCAGATTTACATCCATATGTGTTAGTAACAATGACCTTATGAGCTATGTTAGTAAAGCCGCCTATTGTACATTAGCTTAATCTTTCATGCCTTAATTAGTGTTCTGTATTGTGATTGTATTATTTAACATGCGATAAGCAATATTTTATGCATTGTTTATTTTATCATGGAAATGATCAGCGATGCGACTTTCTATTTGACTGTACTCAAAAATTTTTATCACTCTCTCACCTTTTTACAGTCCTATATCACTTGACCCGTTACACCATAGTCAAAGGTGGAAAATAACTAACTGGAACCACTAAAAGTTGAACAAACGTTTATTTAACCCTTTTAGCTTTGATTAAAGTCGGTTTTCCTTTAATGTAGCAGAAGTTGAAGCCCTGTCCTAAAATACTAAAATGGTCCTTTCACATTCAAACTTAATTGGTAGTAATAATCACAATTTACCAGATAATCACATCAACTACGTGGTTTCAAATTAAGGAGCTCTTTGTACTATGTAATTCTAGAACACACTGACCAGAAACAATGCAGAAAAATTCATTTCCCAATTTGGTCCTACTGGGAATCGAACGCAGGACCTTCTCATATAACACTCACAGTGCTAACCACTAGGCTACCGATAGGCAAAATTACTAGCTGCGCAAAATTAACAATATTCTACGTACAGTCAGGAGCATTGCAAGATATGTGGGAATGCATGGTAACATTGTAAATGAATGATTGATGTAAATGAGCGGATAGAATGACTGGAAGCTGTTTTGAGGAGCGAATGAGTAAATGAAAGGACATTAAGATAGACGACGATAAAGCTGCAAGGTGTTTTTTTTGTTCCGTGTCTTCCAAATATCATTGAAAATAAACAATTAAACCAGTTTAATAGTTTGATTTCCTTCACACGATCCGACATATATCCACGTAATGAAATTAATCTAAATTCTTCGAAAACGCAAATTTTACAATCTTACCTATTACAATTGCATGATTTTAGTATTATGTTGTATTTATTATTAAATATGATTTACTTTTTATAAGGATACGTAGGATAAGTAAGTAGTGGTGGCGCGATTTAATTACGGGTAGCCCAAATGGCCAACCATGCGGGGAACGCAAGCGATGCCTCTCGTCGATTTATGGACTGTATATAATATGTATAGTTGATTGGAATAAAAAAGGGTAGTCTCGTCTCCGTTTTGCCGATGAGTTGAGCAATCTCTGTGCCTGACCTCGCCCAGAGAGCCATTCTTGATATTTTGTAAGTTCCTTAAACGTGCTTTCATTCGTTCACTATAGTTTTCGGTTCAAAAACCATTCTCGGCGCAACCGCTTGCATATTCAAAGAAATGGTCAATAATCTTAATAACTATAGGACTAAAACTATAATCAAACTGCTAATTTATTTCTACATGTACCATGAGCAAGCAGCATTGCTGTGTTCCGATTTTGAAGCTTAAGGGTGCTGGTGAAATCACAGGCACACGGGACTTGTCAACTTATGTCTCAGGGTGACGGGCGCAGCGGCAGTGCCCCTCAGAGCTTTGCGATTTAAAGCTCTGAGTGGCACTACAACTATTCTGAACTGGCGTGTAACTTACCATCAGCAGACGCACGACTTGATCGTCCCATCACTTGATTTAAGGAGTATTGCCACTGCACCCGTCATCCTAAGACATAATTGACAAGTCCTATGTGTGTGTAAATTCACCAATTATCTGTGTATATGTGTCTGTGATAGACCGATCTCAAAGCGTTTTCTTTTTATTAATAACTTTTTTAGCTAAGTTTGATCAACATTTGTTCAATATCATATCATTTGTTCAACTGTTTAAAGATCATCAAATCTTTTTCCCGTCATGTTAACATTTTTGTTTTTGGTTTTTTAACGACTTTTTAGTCGTCGCGCCATCTATGAGAAATCTATGAAACGTGGCTTAGTTGGTATAGCGTCTGGCACGGTAAGCTAGAAGACGTCGGTTCAAATCCGGCAAATTTTTGTGTTAATAATTATAACAAACTATTGGAGTCATTTCACAAAAAATAATTGAATATCAATTCAATAAAAATTTTAAATACAGTGAACAGCGACATCTCTCGCCAGGACTGGTAGCTGTAAAGGTATACTAACTGGGTGATAAATCTTTCATAGATTTGTCATAGATGGCACTACGACTAAAAAGTCGTTGAAAAACCAAATGCAAAGACATGACGCAAGCACATAGAAAAATTCGTGAGGTCCGCTGGTTCGTTACGTGGCTTAGTTGGTATAGCGTCTGACACGATATGTTAGAAGACGTCGGTTCGTATCCGGCCGGATCGAATGAGTTTTTTCTGAGTGCTCGATCTTTGTGTTAATAATTATAACAAACTAGTGGAGTAATTTCACAAAAAATAATTGAATATCAATTCAATAAAAATTTAACATATTTACATTACTTCCACTTGTCCGCTCGACTTGAAATGTGGTATATAATGGAAATCAGATGACATTACAATAACGTGGTAAGCTTAATCTGATGCTGCAACGAGGACACTGTAATCTACCCAGCTCTTTTTTTTTATTTCCTTGAAAACTGTGTATTACATGTTTTGATGTCGTATTTTTTTAAATGATAGCTCATGTTGGTGGATTCACAATTACATATTACAAAAACAAAACAAAAGACAAAAAGATATAGACACACACACAAATATACACACACACGCACATGCACATGCACACGCAAACGCGCACGCACACGCGCACGCGCACGCACACGCACACGCACACGCACACGCACACGCACAAGCACGCGCACTGGCACGCGCACGCGCACGCGCACGCGCTCGCGTACGCGCACACGCACACGCACACGCACACGCACACGCACACGCACACGCACACGCACACGCACACGCACACGTACACGCACACGCACACGCACACGCACACGCACACGCACACTCACACGCACTCGCACACGCACACGCACACGCACACGAACACGCACACGCACACGTGCACACATGTACGCGCGCGCGCTCAAAGTATTAACACCATCAATTACTTTTGAAATAGTAATTATCTCACTCATGCCACACTATGTAAAGCGTAAAAGTTATTGCGTTAATGTTACCCACACAAATGTATTGACAATATGTTTATCATAGTTTAGTTTGTACTTTTATTATGTTCACTGTATTGTATTATGGTAACAAAATAAAGAATCACTGTTATTCTACTGCATAACTTTTTAATTTTCATATTTTTCTTGTTTGTTTCAGATGTCATCCCTATTTTAGCATTGTGAACCGACAAAAAAGATATAAACCAGCACATATGAAGCGAAAACTATGCGTGGCACCGTCGTTCAACTGTGAGGACGACATGGAGGAGCTGAATGTGGTAAATATTAAGCGTAGTGTACTTTTAGACGTATAATTAATAATATTATTATTATAATTAGACACAAATGCGACCATGCTGCAGGAAAGTTAATGACTATACGATAACAACGACAACATGCTAACACATGCTGTCATATAAAATTTCTTTATATAAACACATATCATAAACCCTCTAGATGTGTTCAAAAACTACAAATTACGACCAGCATAAAGATAAACTATTTTATTAGAACAAATTTATAATCTGTGGAAATGTTAATGCTAAATAATAACATCAAATTCGATTTTAATAATAAATTCAAATTTCAAACTACTCTGAAAAACAAAATGAAAAATGTTACAACCACTTTTCCGTCATAACAAATATATTCAAATACTTCAATATTTAATTAAGAACAATAATCAATATAATGACAGAAATAATTATTATAATAAGCACCGTGATACTAAGTAAATAAACTATAGGAAATGAAACTATTTTTCCGGATTTAAATCGCGTATATTTGTCTTTTCAAACAAACGTAAGATTGAAAGAAAGGTTTAAATCCGGAAAAATAGTTTCATTTCCTATGTGTAACAATCGCGAAAACCTAAGAACTCGATAAATAAAGTATGGTATGATATTCATCAGGAGCATCAGAAGTCGCTATAAACAATTATTTGTATATATGTCTGTAGAATGAAAAATTTGCACTATATGTACTCGTATATTAAATTATTATTAAAATCCATTATAACTTAGACATTTCTATCTAACTTTACAAAATTGTAAGGAAATCTCATTCTTTATTTTCTTCTGCCTGTTCTTCCTCTACTGTTTCATCTTCAGCTATGTTTTGTATCGCAGCAGGCACAGGTGCAGTGAAGAAGTCTTCGTCATCCAACCTCAATTTGTGTAGTTTTATAAATGACTCGTGGGCATTCAACGCTTGTTTCCTCTCTTTCCCTTCTGCTATAGTTGCCTCCCAAGAGAAGCTAGCCTTGTAGGGATTATCGTTAACAGTTTTAAAGGCAAGTGCCTTTAGAAACTGGTAATCTTCTAAATATTCCTTCTTCAATTTATCTCTATTATCAGACATATAAGTCTTTTTTGGTTTTGGTGGCTTTTTAATTGCTTCAGGAAAAAGTATTGCCACCGTATCATTAAAAATAGCTTTTTGATTCTTCATAATTTCAAGCATACGTCTTTCTTTCTCTAAACGCTGTGCTTCTAATTCCCTAAGTGGTTTTTCGTCTTCTATAAGCTCAGCTCTGTTAATGCGTTTCTTTACAGCAATAGTTCGCTCTATAAGTTTTTGTATTATTATCTGCCAGCGCTCTACTGGCCCGATAAATCTGGTTTTCTCTAAGCGTCGAGCTTCAGCTTCTTCTTCTAATCTCTGTTCTTCTGCTTCTCTTTTCCTACGTTTTTCTTCTTCCTTCTCGGCCAAAAGTGCGCCTTCTTTTCTGTTCATCTCTATTAAAATACCAGGGTTTTGTTTCATCCATTGATGTTGCCATTTGAGAAAAGATACCTTTACATTCAATTCTCTCTGTACTAATGCTTCCATGCGACTACCATATGTTATGTTTTCAATCATAAATATAGGAGGATCAATAAACATTTGGAATGAGCCATATGCATCACTCACTCCAATAATATTTTTCTGCAACGGTAGAGTGTGTACAGAAACGCCAGTCAACATTGTACCAGAAACAGTTTGCGTGGCAATCGGTTGGTCACTTCGCAATAACAGATCCCATGTTTCCAGATCACCCTCTGAAGTCGATATGAACAACATACTTGGTTTGTACAATGACCATTTCACATCAGTTAAACGGCAGGAACGTTTTTTCCACAGTAATGGTCGACCTAATAATTGGTCACTCCAGATTGCAAATACTTTTCCACCTACAGTGGCCGTAATATCATTTAAGAAATAATTTCTTGAGGTACTACTCACAATTCCATCATGTATAAAGCAGGTGTAATCTATATCTCCATACTCAGAGTTAACGACTTCACCGGTATTAAATGCATGGCCTTCCCACTTAATACGTCTCATTTCTCCATGTTGCGAACCACAATAAATTTTCGTAAAGAAATCATCTGAAGTTTGCGGTAAAATCTCACAAGTAAAATATTTTCTTCCCGTTGCGGTTGTCTTAGGAACGTGAATATATTTAAGAACTGGCTTATTTAATGCAAAAGATTGCACAGGTAGTGTTTTTGGTTGGCCAGCGACACCTAATATTATTTTATAGCACGGCATCAAGTTTCGATCTAAAACTCTGTACGGAGATACATCCGTCATCAAACCTGATGGTCTTCGTAACACTCTTTTAGATTTTTTTACCTTTTTACCATCCATAAGTGATGACACGTTTTCTATAGATAAATTCCATATTAGTATAGTACCATCTTCAGAACCAGTGAAACACACATATGATACTTTCGGATGATCTTGATTTTCACTAGACATTCCCATTCTGCCTGTTGATGATACAGTAAAATTAGGTGACAGCCATTTAATTGTAGTTATTGGGCCGTAATGACTTGTCAGTAAATTACTCATTGCCGTAGGTTGCACGACTGATTTATCTTGTATGTTCTTAAACCACAACATATGCGAATTCATAGCAATGCGATACCTTTCTCTCGTTTCAGTCAATACCTCGACATTTTCTACATTTTCTAATTTATTTGTTAAATCCCATAAAATCACTTGTCCGTTAATACAGCCACCTAATAACAAATTTTCGTCAAACGGGCAAAACGCCAGAGATTTCACTTCTCGTGGACTTTCCAAGTATAATTTTGGTATTAAACTATCTATGTGGCTCCAAATTAAAACAGGATTTAAACCATATACAGCTCTTTGGATTGGGTCAGGACGAGTGCTCACAAATTTCATAACTGTTGGTGAGCCGTCGGAGTAAGAAATGGCTACGATACCTGACCACATTGGATGAAACGCAGCACACGAAACATATTTATCTTTTGCTCTTACATCTGTAAAGCAAACGTATTCTTCAAAAGTCATAGAGTCATACACGCTTACCGTTTTTTTTGATTGTAAATTTGGATAATCATTACAATAAATATCCATTACTGTATTTAATTCTATTAAATCATCAAATTCAGAAGTCCTATCTAGCATAAATTCTTTCATCCGTTTCTGGTAAGATAATCGACGCAAACGCTTGAACGCAGCCATGTAAGTGGCCAATCCCACTTCATCAACAGGCTCCTGAGCTTCATCTTCACTCGAAGAATCTTCTTGACCCTCATCAAAAAGTTCTGCCAAGTTTTTTTTTGATGATGCATCCTCTCCTTTTTCAAAAGGATTTTTGAATTGACCCATAGCATCGGCAACGGATTGAGTCCACATATTTTTCGGATATCTTAGTACGGTTTGTTGAGCTCTATGACTTTTTGGAAGACCTATTTGAGAGGCGCAATCAACTCTCTTTTTATAAATATTATTAAACTTTTGTCTGTAGGGTGTTAATTCTATGTATCCATCTCTTACTGCCAAAACGTCTCTAGCAATAAAATGTTTAGGATCATAAAGAGTAGGGTACGTGGCTTTGACTTCCACTTCTATCAAGGGCCGTGAATTTATAGGTACAAGTTCATTTATTTCGATTTCACTTCCTAAACTTGTCCATGGTTTTGGTTTTCTTTGGAGTGATTTTTCTAATTTCTTCTCCTGTCTTCTAATGAATTTTTCTGATTGCTGTTGACAATGTTCTTTTGCCTCTTTTGTGATACAAACGTAAAACTCATCTACATCTTTCGATTCATCAGGAATGTATCCAATTAACATCTCTGGCTCTTCATAAGCTTCAAGAGCTTCTTTTAAAGGGAAAAATTCTGAAAGTTCTCCACTCGTGTCAATGGCGGCCATCACTTTTTCTGTCGCTACAGTCTTCCATGGGTGCTGAGCGTTCACGTGACTTCCAACCACGATTTCGATCTGCAATTGAGTTTCATCACCCAATATGAGCTTCACAACACCTTCTACCTCATATTTAGGTATAAATCTTTTTCTTCGAGGAAGTGGCTGTAATTGAACCAATGAAGCCATTCTGACTCTCTTTGGTGTTTGAACTGTAACAAAAATTCGAAATGTTATTTTACATCATAAACTAATCGTTCATTTTTTCATACAAAATATATAGTTGAAAGAATGCTTTTCTTCCATATCGAAGGACCGAGTTCGACTTAGTTTAGTCTAAGGCCATAAAACTGATTGAAAACGTGTAAAATCCCATAGGGCTAGTGTAAACACTTACATATTACTGTTGTAATACTCGCACGAAAACACAGCCGCAAAATGTATAAGTTAAAGTACCGCTAGTCCGAATCACACCATAGCGACAGTAAACTACAGATCACTGTAAATATATCACGGTTCCCAATTTACTGTATCCCTACAATTAGTGGATTTGGAATTCCTGCTCCCAACCGTGTGGACACTTAACGCCAAGCGGTTGCCTGCTGCATCGCTTCAGTGATTATTGTATTCAAACAAAAATGCAAGCCGTGAACGACAGCCATTGTTAACGACTTGGCCTTTAGCTTTAGGGCCACTCCAAATTAGACGCTTGTAGAAGCGTTGTAGCAGCGTGTCTGTGGCGTTGCAGCTGCGCCACTACTAATTTTCATACAATACCTAGCTTCTATAAACGTCCAATTTGAAGGCGCCCGTAAAATAAATTAAAATAAAATTCTGCGGGCCAACGCAGCGGATATAGCCTTTACCACCTCCGAAGACCAACAGTGCAGTATATTAATTGGTCGTCGCAGTACGCAAATTCGATGCCTTACTTTCTCGAACTCCTAACTTACTACTCCTAAGAGTGATTCATACAAAACTTTCTATTTATTTTAAATTTCTTATCAAGGGTGTTCATTTGGAGGCATTAGTTTACAATAGGCAAAAACTAGTGTGTCGATATGAAGGAAATGTGATGTGAAATCAGCCTGCAAATTTGGATATACTATCCATTTTTTGCATTTCAGTAACTTTGTGTTTTAAAGTACGAGGTTGATTAAGTATGGCGACGAATTGTAGTAAGAATAACTCACCCTAAATTAATTAATAATTTACAAAATGTACGTAAAAATTATGTTTACATTTACTTCACTTTTCAAAAGTAAATGACATGACAGTTTTGGTTTTCCTTTGAGATATCATGACATCAAAGAGATCTCTATAATATAATCTATTTTTTTATATAAGATTCAACTGAATAATATTTTTTATTGAAAAAAAGAAACCGACTACAAACTTCGCTTAAACCATCCTCTAAGGCTTATGCATAAATACATACAAACTGAAACTGAAGTGTTAACAATCTAAGTTCTCGAAACCGGTTTCATCCCCTAGTTTGCCACCCTTAGAGGTAGAATATTGTCTTCAAATTTATATGAGACCAATACTGAGGAACAGTTTTTCCAACAAAATAAGAATCATCAAAATGAACATACAAAAAAAACCTCCTTTTTCTGAAGTGGGGTTAAAAATAGACTTTAGGTACTGTAGTCGCATACGATGTATCGTTTATTTAAAATTTAGTTATTTGTAAAATAATGACAAACACGCAGGACTACATTACTAACGTCATTAAACAACTTTTGTTCCATGACTTCTAATTATTTATTAGATTTTATATCATACGATATGAAGAGAGAAAAATGAAATTTGCATAGAGAAAATAAATAAAGGATAGTAAAAAACAGGCGAAATTAGGAATCGAGGAAGAGATCCTTGATACATTGTTTAAAAGAATCAAGAGAAGGGGATTGTCGAATCGATTCAGGGAGGGAATTCCACGAACTGATTGCAGATACGGTAAAAGAGTTGGAATAAAAGTTGGGGTACGAGAGGGCAACCTCTGCCACGTGAGAGACTAGAGCTAATTTAATAAACATAATAAAATTGAAATCGTCAACGTTGTCAATTATTGACCCTTAGTTTAACTAAAGACACGGAAGTGGATGCGTCTCTCACCTAATGCGAGCATATTGGATAGAAAATGGATTACTCATTTTCCTTGTCTAGTTGTAGTTCTCTATTTGTATTTTGCTAATAAATTAAAGCCTTTCATGAATTAAAGTAAGTCTTCCTATCGGGTTCAAAATAACTTAAACGTAAATCAAATTTATGATCTGGGTGATGTGCCCGTGACACAATTTTGATTCTACAATGTAAACCTTGTAACGCAAATGATATTTGTTATTTAGAACACCGTATCTACCTTTACTTAATGTATAGTAGGGGAGATATTGTAATAATGTGGTATAGTTATGGTATGATAAAAACGGCACTGTTTACTACACCAGTACAATTTATGAAGGCTATAAATAAATGCAAGAACCCGGCGAAAAATCGTAAAAAAAAGATCATTTCCATAGACATAAAAGTATCGGGAAATTGAACATCTACTCTATGTTTAATGCTTGTATGCAATCCAACTGTAGCAGTAGTAGTAGAGCTCCTTGCGAAAGAGTTCGTCCAGGAAAGTACTGCCATCTTACCTACATATTTCTCCCACCAAGCAGTAATGTTAGCATTACTGTGTTCCGGTTTTGAAGGTAAGGGTGAAATTACAGGCACATTGGACTTGTTAACTTACGTCTCAGTGTGACGGGCGCAGTGGCATTGCCCCTCAGATCTTCACGATGTAAAGCTCTGAGTGGCACTGCAACTGTTATGGACAGGCGTGTAGCTTACCATAAGGCGCACGACTTTGTTCGTCTCGTCATTTGATATTATAAAAAAAACTTTTCCGCCATGGGAGAGGCGACAGGCTTATAAGGCAAGATTTGAGCCAGTATTTCACAGAGACGGGACTGTACACGTGACGCGGCTTATTGTTTTTATGAAATAAATTTTACAAAACGAAAACTTATAAATATAACAAGAACCTGAATCGGATTATCCGTACAATACAATACTCGTAATAGTACTAAAATGCCAGACAACCGTAACAATTACCTGATCTCAAACTGGAGAATTATCTCTGCTATGAGTACCAGAGCACTAAAATTCACTGCGAGGCACTGCCCAGAACCTCCAGACCAGAACCAAATTGAAAAATGTTTATTTCCCAAATTGGTCCTACCGGGAATCGAACCAGGGATCTGCTCATCCAAGACCCACATTGGAAACCGTTGGGCCACCGATGTCGTCAACATAAAGGTTAGTAAAGAGTTGATTAAAAACATTGACTATGGTTAAAGATGTCCTCGATTAAGGAACTTCTGCCGTTAGTTCGAAAAAGCACCTATTTACTACTGCAAATAAATATGTTTATTGTACAATTTACCCTGACGACTCTCGAAATACGTTAGAACATTAGCAGCTACAGAAATTTCTACTCACGCGAAACCAAAGTGCCCGTCGACTCGTCCTTTGCCTCCTTGATAGGTTCTTCAACTTCGTCTTCATCGTAACTGGTTTCCGAAGAACTGTGGCGAACTTCCTCAACTATCTTTTCTTCTTCACTGTCTGTGTCACTCATTATTCTACTTTCTTAGTATCCGCGCAGACGGGACAATGTCCAAAAATTATGGGCTGCTTATGCACAGGTTAATATGCACTACACTGGTTGACGCAATAACGCACCCTCTAAGCTTTCAACGTGCTTTCAGTGATTTGTCACAGCTACTGGCTGAAGTAACGTTGGTATAAAGGGAACAGTAGTCACACTAGACGGGTGTACTCAATACTTCATTATACTGTACCTCAAACATGATCGTAGCTTGGCATGTATAGGAAAGAGATCTTATTTCGGTTGCACTAATGAAATGGACGGTTCATATCACTGTTAACCTCCTTTTATTGTATCCTTAACTTTTGTTTCCTTTCCCCTGTTCTTAGTTTTCCTAACTTGTATTCAAAATCATTGTTATCGTAAATTAACTTGTTGGTTACCATGGCACTAAAGGTATCGGCCTGCGCGGGACGTCTGTCGTTTGTATAGAAATCGCCCCTTCTTCACCTAATCTATTATTATCTTTTAATTCGATCTCGAGCGATTATCTGTTAGCCAATAGAGTTCCTTGTAAAAATTTAAAGTTAATAGCGACTTTCATCTTCATCGATTATGTGATAATATTATTTAAACTAGAATTTAATCGATTGGCTTCGTAGACAACTGTTGCTATGAAGAAATTCAGTATATACGCGTGCGTGAAGATTGTACCTGGTGCTGAATGGTACTGGACACCCATTATCAATACAGCGGATTTAAAAAAGCTATTTCAGTAGCTAAAGTTATTTTGTTAATTTGATCTCTCCGCGTCGCTTAGGCTAAAATAGAAGTTATTTTTGTTGTTTGCAAATAAGATTCTCAGTATCCGACATAATCTTTTATAAAATTTATTATTTAAATCATAAAAAACTTCTTAGTAAATAAATTTTACGAAGCTGAAATGGAATAGAGCGGGACATATTGCGAAGTGTGAAGATGACAGATGGAGCAAGGTGACAACCGAATGGTGGCCGAGAGGCGGCTACAGAAACGTGAGACGTCTTGTAATGAGATAAGCAGACGACATTGTGAAAGATGCGGATCGTAGATGGGTCAGAGTAATGCCGGAACATGTTGGACAGCACAAACTACGACTAACGCAGGATCGTGTTCGACGGGAGGCCTGCTGGTAAAGTCGTCTGTGGATGTTGATGACGATGTGATGTCAACAAATATTAAAGTCGATATTAAATTTCAAATAATCTGCTTTAGAGAATGGACTCTCGATGTTTATTGATTCATCAAGTCGATTGTGATAGAACATTTGGAAATTAATTTTTCACAGTGTATTGGGACTTAGTTAACAGTGTAGCGGCTAGCAACCTTTATTATTTGCATGATTCTACAACCGATTACGTCAACGACTTTAGTTCGTTTAGACGTTCCTTACGTATTTATTTAATTTGTCACCTAAGTAAAATTTTTATTGTTATTTTTTATTTTATTATTGTAATGATACAGATTACAGAAAACAGATTAAAACACAATTTTAAAACAATACAAAAGAAAAACATCAGTAAATCTGCATTCCAGTGACAACTATACACAGCATTCGGAAACAAAACCTATGAATTGTGTGATGAAGTTTGTTGAATGTTTCACCACCATGATATTCAATTATTTTCTGTGAAATTACTGTGGAGTAATAATTAGTAGTATAATTATACCAGTTTGGTGTAATTATTAATACGAAAATCGAACACTAAGAAAGAATCCCTCGATCCGGCTGGATTCCAACCAGCGTCTTCGAGCAAACCGTGCCAGTCATAACTAAACCTCGGAACGAACCAGCGCACCTTATGAATATGTATTACGAATATATTATACATCTTAAAATACTAAGATCAAATTAACTGTTTAGTGACAGACATTTTGAATGCACAAATACTAAATATAACCATAAGTTGAAATTCGTCACTAATTTAGGGTGGAGTTAGATTTTTCTATATTTTGTTGTTGATAATACATTTTATTATGTACTAAACTAATGGGTATTTATGTATTCTGAAATAAAGAATTAAAGAAATTAAACTGTATTATTATCTCTGACTCACTGTGTTGGAAAACATCAAGGCCTCGTTATAGCTGGGAAAAATACACATTTACTTGTGCGACGGAAAATGTGTGGTCAGTGTACATGTCAACTTCAAAAGAAAGATCATATTATTGGTACAGTTTCTCTTCAGAAATAAAATTCTTATTTCTGCTGATCTTTGAAGCATTTATGCTTAAGTTCATGGGTATGTATTAGACGAAGAAAGAAATAGTACAATGAAAATATTAGTTACAAATAACAGAACGTTTAAAAACTATGGCTATTTCAAAGTTTACATTGCTACATTGTAACAGTGCAGCGACTAATTTTGTAATAGTAAGTAGAAAAGTAAAAATTTTTTTAAACGTTGTTAAGGAACATTAAGCACTCGTAATATAAATAGTATCTAAAAGATTCGCCTGTTATCGCAAATCCACTATGAATAACTGTGAAGCATTTGTAACGGGAGTTTTCACTTCGGAAGCGCTTTCTTTCGCGAGCTAAGCACTTCTTGACGACCATGTCTTGAGCAATTTGTTAGGGTGTTTACAGATCTGGTGAAAGCGTCTGTTTGCCTAAGGCTCCCAAGCTGCATTATGTGAGTTACGAAGTGCTATATGTTCACTAACCGCTCGCGCGTCATATAATACGCCGCGCGTAATATGCGCTAGCGCAGTGCGTGTGCTTATTTCCTCCCACACCTCACCTCAGAACTCATCAATTCAATTTGTTAATAACTACCAGACATTTCAGTTCCGATACCTCTATAGTCTGTATTTTTTGTAAAATGCAAAGTGCCACCAACATTGTCTTCTCTTCTTTTTCTTTATTACTAAACGCATTAAGAAAATACTTGACGATGCAGCGATAATGAGGGCAGCTGTGTTATCGTCTGACATCTTCACAAGAAACTTTACAATTGGGAGAAGCGAACTGAACTACAAGCTCGCGACCCGCAAGCGCGCTGTACGTACGCTGAGCGCGCGCGAGATTGGGCGAGGCTTGCGTGAGATGTGATTACAACGGCGCTTCGTCAGATTACGCACCTTTAGTAGGTACTCATCGGCATCATTTGCTATTCACGAACATTTTTCTCGTAACAATGTTGGCCCTCTCAACATTTGAATATTCGGGAAGCGAGCAAAAACAGTTTCAACGGCCGGTGTTAAAATTCGACGTCCTCACTAAATATTTGGCTCTCTAAAGAATATGAAATAGGAAGAGAACACTCGGGCTAAAATTTGCCCAATTAATGCTCCCGATGACTACCGTTCTTTGCAAATACACAAAATGATCAAATTCAAATCATCTTTATTTAATAGGTTAGCAATTTACACTTGAAATCGTCACACTATTTGAACTACGACTCACTCGTACGGCAGATTTCCCTGAGATGAATTAGCAAGATACTCTAAGAGATTACTCTTTTAAATATGCGTTTGAACACCTCAACATTTAGAATATTTATTTCAAACATCGAAGATTAAGACTACCTGCAAGAGCTAAACGGGTCGTTACCACGAATTTTTGTCATCCAAGTACGCAGAAGATGTATTATTTATACCTTTAGTATAAAGTTTTTATTTCCCTGTAGTTTTAAACCTCGTAAATAACAGATTTTGAATATCAACCGGAGTCTTATTATAAAAGCTTATAAATCATTGCAATCCTGAGACCTTTTACTAACAACTTTGTTTTTTTCATTTATATTTATTTCGCCTCTCCAAAGCGCCATGTTTAATCTCGTTTAAATTATTAACATCGTTTCCCAAGCACTACGGCAGATAAAGCCTCAGGCAAACAAATTAATAAAAATGGTTGCCTTGTTCAGCATCCTGCGGAAAACCGATATGGGCATAATATAACCCAAATAAGCCTTTGAACATCATTGAACTTATGATAATAATGCTTGACCCAATTTTATTCAAGTGATAGGCTAGTGGTGAGTAGGACACATGTCAAGTATGTAAGGGATTACGAGTTCCAATCTCTGAAAGACATCTGTCTTCTCAAATATTATTATTATAATATTAATAAATGTTTATTTCATCGTAATACCACCACCCAGCAATCTACAATAATGCTATATAATTATTACCAAGCGCCACCAATAGACGGCGTAGGTTGTATCCTGAAACACTCACGAAAGATATTAGCTTTGGATAAGTCTGGATCAGATGTTTTATTAATGTGATTTGTCCGTTAGTACAGTCAACAGCAACAGTCTGCTAAATGACCTTTAGAAAAAATAAATATTCTTTATCCCCCTTTGCCCTCCGTATCGACCACCTTATCCTGGCAGAATCTGAGGTCAAACGCAGTTTTGCTTTGTGACTCTTCTCTCCTCCCAATTACTTTTAAAAAAGTGGAACTATTTAGTAACGACTTGGCATACCTCCGTCCGAGATCCGTCCGAAACAATTACTGTCAAATAAGTAATATTCGACAAAATTAAAAGACAAGTATCCAGTATGAAGCTTCATTCGCATCGCGCGTCTTTTCATTTGGTCAAGTATTGCTTATTTGGCAGTAATTGTTTCGGACGGATGTCGGACGGAGATCGAGAGTAGACCCCCAGAAACTAGTCAAGACCGTTCATAATCTTATGATATAATCAGTTTATTCACTCGGCGTGTCCGATCCATTGGTGTTCATTTTCCAAATCATTTTAGAATGGTAAAACTATAAAACCTGTATTTTATAGGAGTCATTTAATTCTCAGGATTGCAACTAACTGTAAACGTACATAAATAATTATAGATATTATAAATAATATAGTAGCAGTACAGCTCCTTGTGAAAGAGTTCGTCCAGGGAAGTACTGCCACCTTACCTGTTTCTGCCGCCAAGGAGTAATGTGAAGATTACCGCGGTTGGAAAGGGTAAGAGTGCTGGTGAAATTACGGGCACATGGGACTTGTCAACTTTTGACTCAGCTGCTCTGAAGCTCTGAGTGGCACTGCAACTGCTATGGATAGGCGTGTCGCTTACCACCGGACGCACGACTTGTTCATCCCGACACTTGATATTATAAAATAAAATACATCTTAGACAGTACACTGGAGTATAAGTATCCTAATAGTCAGTAATCCGAAATAATTGTATATCCTGGGCTGTCACCACACTAATCGGTACGGATTAAACCGATCAGAAAATGATTTATGTTCATAAACATAACAGCGAAAAAGTCATTGTGCGTTTCGCGTGGGTTCGTACAACGTAGTTCGACACAGGTTGACAACGAATATGCTTCCCACGAATTTCCAATCGTGTGTATGATGGTTGATCGACGACGTCGAGACTCGAAGGGTTACGTCGACGAACGAGGGTTTATGTCAACGTCCAAATGGCCGCGTCGGTGCTCGAACGACTCACCAAGGAGTGTAGTCATAATGTCCTACCGCCCCGATCCGAGACAAAGGCAGAATGACGGCGCCGACGACCTATGTATGAAGAACTATGTATGACTATGTTGACACCCGAACGGCCGCGTTCGAGAAGTCAAAGCGGTCGCATCTATACCTGAACGGTTGCGTCAACACCCGAAACCTTGCCGACTGTGAATCGACTTAATGCGACAATTATGATTAATCAAGATCGCCTCAAACCGTTTCCGCGTTGATAAGTGTGGTGAGTCCCTTAGCATCGCGTTTGATAGCCTAATTTTAATTGCGGACAATTACGATGACAAATTATGTGCCTGGTTAACTTGAGCTCTTTCAAGAAGAAAGTGTATGGGTTCTAGGCAAGCATGTTCCACCATCGAACACATTGTTACTTATTATGAGATTGAGATGAAAAGCTTGCATATTACACAAAATATTTCTCAGTGTGCTCCTTCTAGTTCCATCCAATCAAATACAATATAATAAATATATATAATATATTTTAATATCACCCTTTACTAAATGCTGATACAGTTATTATTTGGTTGTAGTAATAACTTGTTTGTGTCTTTTTCGATGTGCCCTTAACCGTAAAGAAAAAAGGTCCTATTCTATCGATATTCTCTAACAATTCTAATAACATGATAGTATTTCTGTATTTCTTAATTGTCACAAAACTGATACTTACTAGGGATCAATCACTTTCGCCTACTCTGACATTTTCTCAACTTCAAACTAAATTTCGCAACTAAAATATCTACGGAAAATGTCACTAAAATATCGATAATTCAAAAAATATCTTATTCCTGGACTCAATACAGATACTTGGTCGTAACATTTTCATATACCTTTTCAGGTTACTTATTTTTTGGGGAAACTTCACTTTATGGGGAAATCCTATACCATATAAGATACAAGCAAACCTGCAAACTGTCCAGGAACCATTCTGTTTTTGTGAAAATAATTTTGGGATAGTAAATTTTCTGGTCAAGAGTGAGGTGTCCATAAAATCAATAAATTTTATCAACATTTTTTTTAGTGCTGACCGACTCAGTTTCATAAAGTGATCGTTTTATTGTATGGGATGAAAAAAATCGGGACTGCAGAAATTGGTCAAATTTCATAAAATATTTTTTTGTACAAAATGAATAAAATTGACTTTTTTATGCTAATAGACTCAACCTTTTTTATAAGGATGATTTCATTGTATTGATAGAATAAATTGGAACATCACAAGTTCGTCAAATTTAATTTAGCAAAAATCATACAAAATAAAAAAAAACTTACGAACTTCTGCTGTTCCGACTCTTTTCTTTCAATACAATCAAACTATTCTTATAAATAAACTGAGTCTTAATAGACTCAGTTTTTTTTACGCTTTAGTTCAAAATTGTTTAATGCATTAGCATAAAAAAAATTTGATTAATTTTATTCGTTCTTATGAACAACTCACGCTTGACCAAAAAAAATGACCATGCCAAAATTGTTTTCACAAAAAAAAGGCTTAATCATTCTTATGACAGTTTCATTGTATATTCTATAGTTTCGGATTTCCTCATACTGTCCCATTTAAAAAATAATTTTTTATAAAAAGTACAGTATGTTTTTATAGAATTAAATAAATATAAAAAGATCCATCGTTATGTCATTTCAGTGTTGAAATAATATCTTTGTGAGAAGTTAAATTTATGGCAACATTTTGCCATATCTATAGAGAATATAATCTCTATATTAGCATATTTATTTTGTTTTTATATGACTACACGTGGGACGTCTCTACTGCCTGCGGGCACTCGTGGCATGTCGAACGCTGAGGGTCGACTAATATCTACCTTCACCTTTTGACATCGACGTCCGCTATGTTTTTTCGAAATGTCTCTATTCTGACATTTTCTCACATATCGCACCAGTATCAAACCTATGTGCTGTATCAACACACTTAAAAGTGATTATATACGTTTGTTACACGCGTTTGCATCGCTGCTAAAAGTCGTAGCGATTCAAACGCGCGACTACATCTATAAAAACACGCGATTGCATCGCTACACTTGTGATTTCTAAACGATTGCATCGATGCAATCGCCTATAAATCGCGTATAGCGCGTTTGCATCGCTGCTAAAGTCACCGTGTGTAACTTCTCTAAGTACCAAAGCTGTTTAATATTCTGAGTACTTGAATTAAAGCAATAGAATTTAGTGGTTTTTTTCACCAGTTGCAAACAGTTTGTCAAAGTACTAAGCCAGTCGTTTTAACGACTCTAGACGACATATTCATGGGTAGGTTTTACGACACACCACGCCTAGAAAACTTAGGTCATTAACCTCATGTCATAATTTATTCCTGTGATTCTTCGAACAAAAACCAAGAATGGATATTTCAATGTTGAGACATACAAACGTTTTAATAATTTAGACATGTGACAAAATGACTATCAACGTCTTTTTCTTATAGAAAATATAATGACATTTTATTACTGTGCGCATATCTATGTTTACCAAAAATACCCTTCCTTTAATAATACTTCCAGTAAATAATACACTCAATAATTTTAGAAAAAGAAATAACAACATATATATTTAACATATATGTTTAACAGTGTCATAAGTCAGTATTTAAGTAGCAGTAGAGTTGCTTGTGAAAGAGTTCGTCCAGGGAACTACTGCCACTTTACCTGTTTCTGCCGCCAAGCAGTAATTTCAGCTTTACTGTGTTCCGGTTTGGGACTTGTCAACTTCCGTCTCAGGGTGACGGGCGCAGTGTTAGTGCCCCTCAAATCTTTGCGATTTAAAGCTCTGAGTGGCACTGCAGCTGTTATGGTCAGGCGTGTAGCTTACCATCAGGCGCACGACGTGTTCGTCTCGTCATTTGATATTATTAAAAAATTAGTCAAACAAAAATCATCATTTTTAGATTTTGTAATGGCATGTAGCATACAGAAACTAACTTCCTTTAACAATATACTCGGTCTAAAGTTAGCTAATGTCATTGATGTTGAAATCATGACGGGATATCTATTCAAAAACATATCTGTCACTTTTAACCTTTAATATTCAAAACCTTTATCTATTCAAAAACATATCTGTCACTTTTAACCTTTAATAACTCATTTTTAAAATACCCACGTAAAAGGAAGATTAATAAATTTGATATCTCTGTCTGTGTATCCGTATGTCTGTGGCATCGTAGCTCTGAAATGGAAGGACTGATCTCAAAGATGCTTTTTTATTTGAACGCTAATTTATTCGGATTGTTCTAGCTATGTAATAATGAACATCTACTTAGTTGTTTAAAGTATATCAGCTTTTTTCCCAGTTAGTGTAGTGATCTCAGCCCATAGATATATGGGCTGAGATCAGATATATATGTATGTCTCAGCCATAAAATACATGCTTATTTTATTTCCACTTGGCCGATCAACTTTAAATTTGATATACTATGTAAATCCGATGACACTTTGGGGGTTGACGTTGCTCGCTTCCGTAGGTTTACCCTCGAGACCCTGCAAGTGACCCCTGGATGGTGCTAAAGACCAACTAGTGGTAGTAGGCAAGACTACTGGTGGTAGGCTTCGACCGTGGCTAGTCACCACCCGCCCGACGTAGTCGAGTCGCCAAAAGGTTGTCACCGTGTTCCGACTCGTGTTCGGGAGTTGCCATGTTATTTATGGTGAAGCAGAAAGGTGGACTCAGGAACTAAGCTTTATTAAAGGAAACCCACCGAGTTTGTACTCTTTGGATTGATCCCGATGGGTAGATAGAAGGTAAATTCATTCTTCTTCTGTCTTTAATTACATTTTTCGTTTTATCATTGTTGAAGTAAATGTGTGATGTGTACATTAGACTACTAAGACTCAAATAAAACTTTTATGATCAACGAAACCGTAAGCGAAAAACTGGGACAGAAGTCACGTACGCGATATGAAAACTGTAACTTTCTTTTCTTCTATTATCAAGGTTATATTCTTATTCTTTGAGGTTTTGGTTACAAAAAAAAAGGAAAACACTTTTTTCCGCCTTTCATCTAAATTCGGTGCGGTAATTCGATGATACTGCTGAAAGCTTTCAGAATTAAACGCCTACTTAGATATGTATAGTAGTGAAAAAGATATTTAAAAAAAAGTTGAAAAAAATAATTGTTTGGCCTATAACAGATATTGATCGATGGTTTGTGGTTGGTGGTTGATATTGTACAATTGCAATATATTTTTTTGTAAAAAAATTCAGCAATAAATGCCCTAAGAACTGGCATATCAAAAAACGTGATTTATTCTACCGCG